>NC_086451.1:423802312-424048702 GCF_028390025.1 Pseudophryne corroboree | reverse complement strand
AATCGAAGCAACATAAAGACACATTGGGGAAAGGAAAAGCAATAAAAAATAAAAATAAATCTGGATGAAATGAGGGGGGGTCGGGGGGGGGGGCAACACAGGTAAACTCGGCTGGAGGTGAAACTTAAAAACCTGCTGAGGGACTTTTAATTAGAATCCAATCAGCCGAATTAAGGTAATATTAAGCCGAATTCAGCCTGTCAGCAATGTAAAAAATTGTGAAAGAACTCCAGACCCCCACTGTCAACAGTGGCAAGTAACTAATCACCGAGTAGGAAGTGTTATGCACACCAGTGCCAGCAGGAATGTACTGGTGTCTGAACGGAGGGGGATGCAAAACAAATGAACTCACAGACAGACGGGGGAATATGACATTACATACACGGAAGGTGATAGGGTAACAAAATAAACACAAAGTGAACAGAGAAGCCCAAAGGCTAAGAAACTGGGTGTCTCCCTAGTATTAGGAATGCTAAGATGGAAAGAAGCGAGATGTTGTGATTTAATACGTAGAGAACACGAAATGCTGTTGCTAAGGGCAACAGCAAAACCCTAAAGGGTTACCAACGGGTGTGGCAGTAAACTCCTTGGTCAGAGATGGAATAATAGACACAAGGAGAGTCTCCACAATCCTAGTCCTCACTTGCAGTGCACTGGTTCAGCTTACTGCCACTAAACTGACACCTGAACACCTTGCACAGTGAGAAAGGATTTCGGCAGGCAAGTCTGAGAATACAGCCGCAAACTTGCTAGGTTCACAGAGTAGCAAAAGAACCCCAGCAGGTTAAATGACTGACTCCAGTCTTACTGCTAGGTCTGGATTGGCAGAGTGTAGTACCAAATCCCAAGGCCTATTTGCAGTAAGCAACAAACAAATACAAAGTTACACAGTACTAGCTAACTTTCAGGAACTGACTAACCAACAAAGATTCAGCAGCATCTGCCTAACCTGAGAAGAGGGTTTATATAGCAGGTGCTGTCCACGCCCCACTCAGACCTCACAGACTGTGAGCACAAAAACCAGCACCGGATCCCCTGCCGTGCACAGAGCCTGTAACCACTGCACAGCAAAAGACCCGAACCGGAGTATTAGCTACGCTCAGGTTACTCCGCTAGCACTTGTCTCCCGGTTGCCATGACGACGTGGCAGCACAGAGCAGGAGACCCTAACAGGAAGGACAGGGGATGACAAACAGTAACACACAATAACGAACTCAACAGATTCGACAATCAACTTGATTAAACGATTACAAAACTACTAAAATCAAACCGAAACACGGGGCCAAATATAACGCTTGTAGCTGGAAGATTTCCAGTGCCCCAACAACTGGATCTCGCTGATGGAAAACCCAACAGACGCAGCTGACGTAGCAGCACTGATCCTAAACGAATGCATCCCGAAAGTCTTGGGTGAAAGGCCAACACTGATCAAACAACGACTTAACATCCAACGAAATTGATATTTCATCAGTGGCAACCCATCATAATGCAGCAGCCAAGAACCATCCGAGGAGGGCCGAACCGCTAAATAGTGGGCAGCCAACGCCACCGGACAAACCCGACCATCCAAGTACAAAACCATCGTGACCCACTGACCTCTTCCCAACTGGTCAGTCTTGGATCACCGCAGTATCCACAGTAAAGACCTCTCACCCACCACATCTTCCCTAAGTATGAGCGAATCTGCCCACCTAGAGGACGCAACCAACTCCGACACACAAAAGGCCCCATGATATGCCATGGAAAAAGCCAACCCGAACAACAGCGCCTCGAAAAACGAAGAAGCTACTTCTGCAACCGCTCCTATGATTACTGCAGGAGTCCTGCATCAATCGGACGCCCCCTGTCTGGTGGCGGAGGTGGCAGACGTGCCCACCCTTTAAGAGCCTTAGCCAAAAGGAAGCTCTTCGTAACATTAGGGAGACCCTTTAACTTGGTAAAAAATGAAATCCCCGCTAGGTACCACGACACTACAGCTCTAGATCTACCAGAGACATAGAGTTGCCATATAAAAGAAAGCATCAGCCAATGCCAGCTCATACCTTCATGCCCCGGTCCATGGGTAAACTCTTCCCACTCACTCCAAGCCTGAGTGTAAGCCTTGAGAATAGTCGGGGCGATTGACTGTATCAGGCATGTGAGATCGGATTGCCGGAAATTAGGGGGTGCCTGTGCGCACCAGGCACCCCCCTCCCCCTGTGCACGCCTATGAAAACCATGTTGCACTGCAGGGGGGCAGATGTAACATGTGCAGAGAGAGTTAGATTTGGGTGCTGTGTGTTCAAACTGAAATCTAAATTGCATTGCAGTGTAAAAATAAAGCAGCCAGTATTTATCCTGCACAGAAACAAAATAACCCACCCAAATCTAACTCTCTCTGCAAATGTTATATCTGCCCCCCCCCCCCTCCCCCCGAGCATTGCACACGCTAAGCCGCCAATCTCTTGGAGTGAATCTTAGCTTAGCAGGATAGCGAACGAAAGATTTGCAAAATAGCGAAAATAAATTTCTTAGCAGTTTCTGAGTAGCTCCAGACCTACTCACAAATAACGATCAGTTCAGGCCGTTTCGTTCCTGGTTTGACGTCACACACATGCCCAGCGTCTGGCCAACCACTCCCCCGTTTCTCCAGACACTCCCGCGTTTTTGCCTGACACGCCTGCGTTTTTCCGCACACTCCCAGAAAACGGCCAGTTTCCGCCCAGAAACACCCACTTCCTGTCAATCACACTCCGATCACTTCAACGATGAAAAATCTTCGTTCTGCCGTGAGTAAATCTACTAAGTTCTTAGTAAAATTACATTTTTGCCTTAATCGCTCCATAGCAAAAATCGGCAATGAGCAAATGAGGGCCATGGTTTTGATCATTAGCTAACAAATTTGCTGCTGCGATCAGGTCTGAATTAGGCCCAAAGTCACATAAATAGACCGATCAAATCATGGTATATGCCTGAATTTGCAAACCATTACTGTATCTCACATAACAGTATGTAAACTGTGTATAAACCACACATATGGAAGCACTCAGATGTCAGGTAAGTGTCATATTTGACCCATTTACAGGTAAGTTTCAAATATTTGGCAGACACATTAGGGCTCTTAATGAAGAGAAATTTAAAACTGAAAAAAACCTAGATATTATTCTGATTTATTCTTGTAGACCCTCCATTCAGTCTGCTCAGAAAGCTGTCCATCAGGATTCAGAAAATCTGTTCGGAAAGGAGAACCTGTCTGTTGTCATGACTGTGTTCCTTGTTCAGCAGGAGAGATCTCAAACATGACTGGTGCGTACAGTAGATATGACCCAACCATCTAGAACAGGCATTCCCAACCACGGTCCTCAAGGCACACCAACAATGCATGTTTTAGTGATATCCAGGCTTCAGCACAGGTGACTTAATTATTAGCTCAGTTATTTTGATTTAACCATCTGTGCTGCAGCCTGGATATCACTAAAACCTGCACTGTTGGTGTGCATTGAGGACCGCGGTTGGGAATGCCTGATCTAGAATCTGAATCTGGGCAACCTGAGGTTTAACTGGGAAAATGTTGAGATCAATGTTAAATACAGTACTTTATGTACAGTGCTTGTAGCCAGTGCTTAAAGTGGTCCGAGAGAAGTGGTGGAACTCACCCCCCCCCCCCCCCTCACCCCTGGGGGTGCCATGCCCCTAGCCCCTCCCACCTGGAAGATGCCCCACTCCTTCCAGTATGTTAATTGTTTTTGCATTTGGACTTGATTTGGGCCACTGAAGTCAGAAGCTCAGGGCTGACTCTGGATGCTAGGGGCAACTCATTTCACATTTGAGCTGTTTGTTTGCTCTTATTTGGAGGGTGAGAATGCCATATTATTTCTTATTTATTCCATATAAAAACTTTGAAGTTATTCAGTCTACACCAGAGGTTCTCAAACCTGGTCCTCGTGGGCCCACACAGTGCATGTTTTGCAGGTAACCCAGCAGGTGCACAGGTGTATTAATTACTCACTGACACATTTTAAAAGGTCCACAGGTGGAGCTAATTATTTCACTTCTGATTCTGTGAGGAGACCTGCAAAACATGCACTGTGTGGGCCCACGAGGACCAAGCTTGAGAACCTCTGGTCTATACGCTAGATGTATAAATGATTAATTCAACTGCATGCATGAACTGACTAGTGGGTTACATATGTATATACTAGGTGCTTCATCGCGCCCTACGGGCGCTCTTCACACCGTCGGAAAGGGGCTACGCCCCCTTAACCCCTGCACGCCTTTCTGGGGTTCAATATATGGAGTATTACCTGCATTCCTAGTTTTGTTAGTGTTTGAATATTGCACAATGAAAGGGCGTCCGATGGTGTAGGGGGCGTAGTCCCTTGCAACAGGAAGGGGTTTGGGGAGTGGGGACCGCGGATGGGGGAGGGGGTATGAAGGCGCTGTGAGTGGGGTAGGAGCAGGGGTGTCGCAGGTGGGGGATGGCAGCTGCAGGGCTGTTGCGGATGGAGGAGGGGTTCCGATGGCGCTGCAGATAGGGAAGGGGTGGGTGCGGGTGTGCAGTGGATGGGGGAGGTGTCCAGGGGGCGCGGTGGGTGGGGGAGGGGTGAATGCGGGGGTAACGTGGGTGGGGGAGTGGCGGGTGCAGTGCTGTTGCGAATGGTGTAGGCGATGCGGATTGGCAAGGTGGGTGGGGTAGGGGATCCAAAGGTGCAGCGGGCGGGGGAGAGCCAGATGCGGGGTGTGGAGGATGGGGGAGGGGCTGCTGCAGATGGGGGAGGGGTTTGGAAGACACTGCGGGTGGGGTAGGGGGTCCGAAGGCGCAGTGGGTGGGGGTGCCACGGGTGGTGGAGGGGCAGGTGCGGGGGATGGGGAGAGGTCCAGGGGCGCTGCAGGTGGTGGAGGGGCAGATATCAGTGCACATAGTCTCTGTGGTAGTTAGTGAGGGTTGGTGATGGTGTGAGAGGGGTGAAGGCCAGTACACAGACAGGCAGTTAGAGAGCAGGATGAGGGTGACAGGGCATAGTGACGGGGAGTACTTAGCAGATATAGGGGTGGGCTACAGGTGTGATGTCACAGTGTGTGTACCTTTGCTCTCATATGTGAGGTATGTGTGAGGTATGTGTGAGGTATGTGTGAGGTATGGATGTGCAGGTCGTGGTGGCCACTAACCTCCAGGCTGCTGCTGTGAGATCGTGACTGCAGAGGGAGGGAGCTCAGACCCAGCAGCAATGGGTCGTGGTCAGCATTCCTTCCTGGCCCCGTTCCGCCGCACACTGTCCGCCCCGTCTGACAGGCGTCATTCCTCCATCCTGCATGGCAGCGTCAGCTGCTGTGATCGCGGAGCATAGGTAAGCGTCCGGAGCCCTGTGGGCGGGCAGGCATGGTGTTTCCCTGGAGAGGTGCGGCGCGCGTCCTTAGGCTGCAGACGGAGGGAGCTCCGGCCCAGCAGCAATGTTGATTAGTGCGTGTCCCGTCCTGGCGCTGTCCCGCTGCACATGCTCCGCACCGCTTGCCGCTGAGCATGGCAGCCCTTGTCTGTATGCTGCAGATGCTGATCTAGCGGTGCCTGAGCTAGCGCCCTCTCCTTGGGGTGTGGGTGTCAGGCGGCAGGTATGGTGTGTAGGTGGGAGAGGAGCTGCGGGCGGCGACTCGCTGCCTGCAAGTACCCTCCATATCAGCGCTGTTCCGCTCCCTGCAGATAGTGTCAGTGGCCGTGGTGTACTTTTGCTACTGGTGGCCAGGGCCGGTGCTAGGGTGTTCGGCGCCCCCCTGCAAACTATGAATTTTGCGCCCTCCCATATTCCTTTGTTGTGCATCGGGAAAAGTGGTGTGGTCTCACAACTAAGGGGCATGGCCACACAATAGTACCCCCATTTAAAATTACGCCACAATGTAGCACAATCTTATTCATCTTATACGTAATACCCCACCCGTAGTAGTAGCGTCCTTATACGTAATGCCCCACCCGTAGTAGTAGCGTCCATATACGTAATGCCCCCCCAATAGTAGTAGTGTCCTTATACATAATGCCCCCCCAGTAGTAGTAGCAGTTATATGTAATGCTCCCCAACAGTAATAGTAGCGTCCTTATACATAATGCCCCCCAGTAGTAGTAGCATCCTTATACATAATGCCCCCCCCAGTAGTAGTAGCATCCTTATACATAATGCCCCCCCCAGTAGTAGTAGCGTCCTAATACATAATGCCCCCCCAATAGTAGTAGTGTCCTTATACATAATGCCCCCCCAGTAGTAGTAGCAGTTATATGTAATGCCCCACAACAGTAATAGTAGCATCCTTATACGTAATGCCCCACCCGTAGTAGTAGCGTCCTTATACGTAATGCCCCCCAGTAGTAGTAGCAGTTATATGTAATGCCCCCCAACAGTAATAGTAGCGTCCTTACACGTAATGCCACCCCTGTAGTAGTAGCATCCTTATACATAATGTGCCCCCAGTAGTAGTACCGTCCTTATACATAATGCCCCCCCAGTAGTAGTAGCATCCTTACATGTAATGCCCTCCCAGTAGTAGTAGCACCGTCCTTATACATAATGCCCCCCAGAAGTAATAGAGTCCTTATACATAATGCCCCCCCAGTAGTAGCGTCCTTATATGTAACGCCCCCCAGTATTAGTAGCCTCCTTATACGTAACGTCCCCCTATAGTAGTATCGTCCTTATACATAATGCCCCCCCATAATAGTAGCGTCCTTATACGTAATGCCCCCCCTATAGTAGTAGCGTCCTTATACGTAATGCCCCCCCATAGTAGTAGCGTCCTTATACGTAATGCCCCCCCTATATTAGTAGCGTCCTTGCATGTAATGGCCCCCCCAGCAGTGGCGTCCATAAAGTGCGCACACACAGACATACCTCACACACACACAATTCACACATATATACATACACACACACACACACACACACACACACACCCCACTATATACACACACACACACACACACACACACACACACTATATACACACACACACACATTGCTCTCTCACCCTCCACTTACCAAGTCTGGCTGGCCGTCACTGCAATGCTGATTCCACCATTGTTCAGCTGTCTGGTCCCGTGTAGCTCTGCCCCTCTATTCCGTGTAGCTCCGCCCCCTTTTTGGGACCCGCACTGCACAGCACACAGCCCGCTTTCATAGGTGATTGGGGGGGTGGGGGGGGGGGACAGGCACAGCAGCCGGCAGCCTCACCTCCTATACTGTAAGGTAGGGTCTTGCACCTGACTGCTGCTGGCACTGGGTATGGGGTAGCTCCCTGCAGCAGATGCAGTTGACTCCGCCCAGCTCTGTGACTCCGCCCAGCGTTACGAGCACAGAGTCACAGATTAAGGCAAATATATAGGAGATTGCAGCTGGCCTGGCAAAGTTCCAAATCAACTTTATCACTCAGCTGGCCAGCCATATTTTCTAAGTAAATTATGGACCTGGTGATAGATTTTCAACAACTGTATTATTAAGCAGCAAAACAAAAATCCTCTATGTTGACATATATGCACATTGCTAGCCATCTCCTTTACAGCATCTCCTATATAATAGCCCAGATCTGTCACTCTGTGACTGTGTGGATAATGCTGGGTGTGGTTAGGAGCTCTTATTGGGTTAGCAGCAGGTATATCACACCCAGTCCACAGCTGATTGGGTGAGAAATGCCATCCCACACAGGTTACATCCAATGGGAGGCTCTGCCCTTTGGCTGCTGTGTGTTCCCAGAGCAGGATTAACAATGGGGTTGATGGAGCTGCAGCTCCAGGTCCACAACCCAAAATAGGCCCACTGTATCTGCAGCAACATACCCTCCAACAATTTTACACATAAAAATCACAACAAAACCGAAAAGTTTTCCTAGACTATCAATGGAAGTTTGGAGAGCCAAAAATCAGTACAGACCATAAAAAAAGGTACTGTACCTGCCAAAAAGGTACAGTTGGAGGGTATGCCACTGCATCTGCAGCAAGTCTCTGCGCTGTAGATAGGGGGGGGGGGGAATCCTTTCACTGCAGCGTCCTATGTCCTGCTGACAGTCCGCGTGCCCCCTCCGGCATCAACATTCCCCACTCCCTAGCCGCGGCGCAGGTGGAACAAAAGCATCTGCTGCCACCGGCATAGATGTGTATGAAAGCGGTGCAGCGGAAGGCTTTCATTGTCCTCCCTGCACCGCATACTCTCTGAGCCCCGGAGCCTCCTCTGCGTGTGATGTCACAGAAGTCCCTGACTCTGCAACACAGCACCTGGGCTGCCGGCCTGGAAGCCCTGAGATGGCTAATGTAACGGATAGAGTGGGTGATATCGCGGAGGTTAATGTCTGTACGCTGAATCAATGTAAAAGGTGACAGTGCTGTGCAGTGCAGTGAGTGTGCAGTGTCACTGACACCGCACAGCAATCTCACCTTTTACATTGATCCAGTGAGTCAGTCAGTTCTGGCAGCCATTCACTATTGTTAGCGCCGCTGTCCCAACGTGCCGCATTACAGGGAAGTAGACACACTAAATAAACTACACCTCCCAGCATCCCTTAGCGTCAAAGCATTCTGGAGCCAAGGCCTGTTGGGAGCTGTAGTTTATTGAGTGCATCTTCCCTGTAATGCAGCGCGTCGGGGCACTGGCGCTAACAATAGTGACTGGCTGCTTGGCTGCTGTGCTAGTCTCCAGGAGAGCCACTGCCAAATGGAGGATAGCAGCTTAGCCACTTTCAGGATGAGAAGCAGGAGAAGCATTACCCGCACCTTCCCCACTCGCAGTACCTCCAGGCCCCATCCATGGCATACCAAACACTCCCCTCCACCATCCGTGGTGGCTCCAAACCCCCTCCCCAACCCACAGCACCCCCGCACCTGTCCCTTCCCCACCCGCTGCACCACCGCATCCGTCCCTCCCCCACCCGCAGCACCCGCAGTGGCTCTGGACCCCCATCTGTGGCACCCATGCACCCACCCCTCTCATGGCACCACCACACCCGCCCCTCCCCACCCACGGCACCCCCGCAAACACCCCATCCACATCTCCCCCGCACCCGCCACTCCCCCAACCACAGCACCCACTAGTTGATTTATCAGACCCTGCGTGCACTGTTTACGCTGTTGCAAGGTTCTACGACATCTTAACCATGATCGCACGCCCTTTGTACATGCAATATTTAACCACTCACACAATTATGATTCGAGGTAATACTCCATATAATACAAATATTGCATACCACAAGGGCGTGCAAGGGTTAAGGGGGCGTAGCCCCTTACGACAGTGTGAAGAGCACCCGTAGGGTGCGATGAATCACCTAGTATTATATGAAAGTTCAGCCAGCAGTACGTTAAATAAGTGGTACTTTGTACACAGTTTTCTAATTAGTGATGTGCACCGGAAATTTTTCAGGTTTTGTGTTTTGGTTTTGGATTCGGTTCCACGGCCGTGTTTTGGATTCGGACACGTTTTGGCAAAACCTCCCTAAAAAAATTTTGGCGGATTCGGGTGTGTTTTGGATTTGGGTGTTTTTTTACAAAAAAACCCTCAAAAACAGCTTAAATCATAGAATTTGGGGGTAATTTTGATCCCATAGTATTATTAACCTCAATAACCATAATTTCCACTCATTTCCTGTCTATTCTGGACACCTCACAATATTATTTTTAGTCCTAAAATTTGCACCGAGGTCACTGGATGACTAAGCTAAGCGACCCAAGTGGCCGACACAAACACCTGGCCCATCTAGGAGTGGCACTGCAGTGTCAGACAGGATAGCAGATTTAAAAAATTGACCCCAAACAGCACATGATGCATAGAAAAAAAGAGGCGCAATGAGGTAGCTGTGTGACTAAGCTAAGCGACCCAAGTGGCCGACACAAACACCTGGCCCATCTAGGAGTGGCACTGCAGTGTCAGACAGGATGGCAGATTAAAAAATGTGTCCCCAAACAGCACATGATGCAAAGAAAAAAAGAGGCGCAATGAGGTAGCTGTGTGACTAAGCTAAGCGACCCAAGTGGCCGACACAAACACCTGGCCCATCTAGGAGTGGCACTGCTGTTTTCTAGCGAGAGGATGAGTGCTTCCATCCTCATGTGAAGCTGAACCACTAGCCATGAACATAGGCCAGGCCCTCAGCCGTTCCTTGCCACTCCGTGTCATAAATTAAGTGGATCTTGATCTTTCCCTATTTTACCCTCCAAATTTTTGTTATCCATTTTTTAATGTCTGGAATTATATGCCAGTAATACATCAATAGCAATGGCCTACTACTATATATACTGTGCATAAAAACTTAAATGCACCACAGGTATGGATGGATAGTATACTTGACGACACAGAGGTAGGTAGAGCAGTGGCCTACTGTACCATACTGCTATATATTATATACCGGTGGTCAGCAAAATTATGCACTGTCCTACTATATATATATATACTGCGCACAAAAACTTAAATGCACCACAGGTATGGATGGATAGTATACTTGACAACACAGAGGTAGGTAGAGCAGTGGCTTACTGTACCATACTGCTATATATTATATACTGGTGGTCAGCAAAATTATGCACTGTACTCCTACCATATATACTGCGCACAACTTAAATGCACCACAGTTATGGATGGACAGTATACTTGACGACACAGAGCTAGGTAGAGCAGTAGCCTACTGTACCGTACTGCTATATATTATATACTGGTGGCCAACAAAATGATGCACTGTACTCCTACTATAAAAACTGCGCACAACTTAAATGCACCACAGGTATGGATGGATAGTATACTTGACGACACAGAGTTAGGTAGAGCAGTGGCTTACTGTACCGTACTGCTATATATTATATACTGGTGGTCAGCAAAATTATGCACTGTACTCGTACTATATATACTGCTCACAACTTAAATGCACCACAGGTATGGATGGATAGTATACTTGACGACACAGAGGTAGGAAGAGCAGTTGCCTACTGTACCGTACTGCTATATATTATATACTGGTGGTCAGCAAAATTATGCACTGTCCTACTACTATATATATACTGCGCACAAAAACTTAAATGCACCACAGGTATGGATGGATAGTATACTTGACGACACAGAGGTAGGTAAAGCAGTGGCTTCCTGTACTGTACTGCTATTATATACTGGTGGTCAGCAAAATTATGCACTGTACTCCTATATACTACAATGCAGCACATATATGGAGCGTTTTTCAGGCAGAGAACGTATAATACTGGTGGTCACTGGTCACTGGTCAGCAAAACTCTGCACTGTCCTCCTCCTATATAATACTGGTGGTCCCCAGTCCCCACAATAAAGCACACTGAGCACAGATATTTGCAGCACACTGAGCACAGATATGGAGCGTTTTTCAGGCAGAGAACGTATAATACTGGTGGTCACTGGTCACTGGTCAGCAAAACTCTGCACTGTCCTCCTCCTATATAATACTGGTGGTCCCCAGTCCTCACAATAAAGCACACTGAGCACAGATATTTGCAGCACACTGAGCACAGATATTTGCAGCACACTGAGCACAGATATTTGCAGCACACTGAGCACAGATATGGAGCGTTTTTAAGGCAGAGAACATAGATATTTGCAGCACACTGAGCAGAGATATTTGCAGCACACTGAGCAGAGATATTTGCAGCACACTGAGCACAGATATTTGCAGCACACTGAGCACAGATATTTGCAGCACACTGAACAAACTGAGAGAACGCCAGCCACGTCCTCTCCCTATCATCTCCAATGCACGAGTGAAAATGGCGGCAACGCGTGGCTCCTTATATAGAATACAAATCTTGCAAGAATCTGACAGCGGGATGATGACGTTCGGGCGCGCTCGGGTTAACCGCGCAAGGCGGGAAGATCTGAGTCTGCCTCGGAACCATGTAAAATGGGTGAAGTTCAGGTGGGTTCGGATTCCGAGGAACTGAACCCGCTCATCACTATTTTCTATACATTTAAAATAGGGCATTTTGAGATGACAACTGCAAATGTTCATACAAGGCACAGATTCCCACTTTTCTTGGGCTGTATGATCAATGTAATGTGCTACAATTCCTGCAGACAGAATAAAAACAAATGCTGAGCATTACATCCAGCACAGAACAGGATCAGCAGTACTGTGCCATTGAGTTCACATACAGAATTTAAACAGAAGTATAGAATTCCATCAAGCAAACAGAACAAACTAGGGTCTGTTTACTAATCTTTGGATGGAGATAAAGTGCCAGCCAATCAGCTCCTACCTTACATGTCACAGGCTGGGTTTGAAAAATGACAGTTAGGAGCTGGTTGGCTGTTACTTTATCTCCGTCCGCTTTATCTCCATCCAAGGCTTAGTAAATAGAAATTTAGTAGTACAGTTTTGCTGTCCATATAGACAACATAAGTACTGATACCGAGAATTACTAATCCTATTAAAGCTCTTTGGCACTACCATACAAGTACCTTTGTACAGCAAAAAGTAGTAATTTGTGACATTGCCTTCCCTCCCACATTCTGTGGGAGACTCCCTGAAATCCTGCAACAGCAATCTCCTTGACTCCCTGAATAGTCCATCAATCTTTCTGATTGTACCTTACCCCTATTAATCAGCTGCTACATTCTGGTTGGGGGGGGGGGAGAAATCAGAGATACATACATTCATATGGGCTCATCAGTGCCATTTCCCTGCATTTCCCAAACACAAAACACGAAAAATGCCCGCTGCACATCTTATACCCAATAAGATGTGCAGCGGGCATTTTTCGTGTTTTGGTTTTGGATTCAGGCCCCCGGTCGTGTTTTGGATACGGACGCGTTTTGGCAAAACCACCCTTTCGGATTTTTGTCGGATTTGGATGCGTTTTGGATTCTGGTGTTTTTTTTATAAAAAACCCTCAAAAACAGCTAAAACCATAGAATTTGGGGGTAATTTTGATCCTATAGTATTATTAACCTCAATAACCATAATTTCCACTCATTTCCAGTCTATTCTGAACACTGAACACCTCACAATAATATTTTTAGTCCTAAAATTTGCACCGAGGTCGCTGGATGACTAAGCTCAGCGACCCAAGTGAGCGGCACAAACACCTGGCCCATCTAGGAGTGGCACTGCAGTGTCAGACAGGATGGCACTTAAAAAAATAGTCCCCAAACAGCACATGATGCAAAGATAAATAAAAAAAGAGGTGCAAGATGGAATTGTCCTAGGGCCCTCCCACCCACCCTTATGTTGTATAAACAGGACATGCACACTTTAACAAACCAATAATTTCAGCGACAGGGTCTGCCACACGACTGTGGATGAAATGACTGGTTGGTTTGGGCCCCCACCAAAAAAGAAGCAATCAATCTCTCCTTGCACAAACTGGTTCTACAGAGGCAAGATGTCCACCTCATCCTCATCCTCCGATTCCTCACCCCTTTCACTGTGTACTCCTCCTCACAGAGTATTAATTCGTCCCCACTGAAATCCACCATCACAGGTCCCTGTGTACTTTCTAAAGGCAATTGCTTGTAAATGTCTCTACGGAGGAATTTATGATTCATTTGATGAACATCATCTTCTCCACATTTTCTGGAAGTAACCTTTTACGCCGATCGCTGACAAGGTGACCGGCTGCACTAAACAGTATTTCAGAGTACACACTGGAGGGGGGGCAACTTAGGTAAAATAAAGCCAGTTTGTACAAGGGCCTCCAAATTGCCACTTTTTCCTGAGAGTATACGTACGGACTGTCTGACATGCCTACTTGCATGCTGTCACTCATATAATCCTCCACCATTCTTTCAATGGTGACAGAATCATATGCAGTGACAGTAGACGACATGTCAGTAATCGTTGGCAGGTCCTTCAGTCCGGACCAGATGTCAGCAATTGCTCCAGACTGCTCTGCATCAACATCAGCGGGTGGTTTTGAAAGGAGGAGCTGTTGGCGGGTCACGTTCCGCTTGACTTGACAATTGTCTCACCAACAGGTCTTTGAACATCTGCAGACTTGTGTCTGCCGGAAAGAGAGATATAACGTAGGCTTTAAACCTAGGATCGAGCACGATGGCCAAAATATAGTGCTCTCATTTCAACAGATTGACCACACGTGAATCCTGGTTAAGCGAATGAAGGGCTCCATCCACAAGTCCCACATGCCTAGCAGAATCGCTCCGTTTTAGCTCCTCCTTCAATCTCCCCAGCTGCTTCTGCAAAAGCCTGATGAGGGGAATGACCTGACTCAGGCTGGCAGTGTCTGAACTGACTTCACGTGTGGCAAGTTCAAAGGGTTGGAGAACCTTGCACAACATGGAAATCATTCTCCACTGTGCTTGAGTCAGGTGCATTCCCCCTCCTTTGCCTATATAGTAGGCAGATGTATAGGCTTGAATGGCCTTTTGCTGCTCCTCCATCCTCTGAAGCATATACAGGGTTGAATTCTACCTCGTTACCAACTCTTGCTTCAGCTGATGGCAGGGCATGTTCAGGAGTGTTTGCTGGCGCTCCAGTCTTCGGTACGCTGTGGCTGAATACCGAAAGTGGCCCGCAATTTTTCGGGCCACCAAGAGCATCTCCTGCACACCCCTGTCGTTTTAAAAAAAATGATGCGCCACCAAATTAATTGTATGTGCAAAACATGGGACGTGCTGGAATTTGCCCACATGTAATGCATGCACAATATTGGTGGCGTCGTCCGATGTCACAAATCCCCAGAAGTGTCCAATTGGGGTAAGCCAATCTGCGATGATATTCCTCAGTTTCCGTAAGAGGTTGTCAGCTGTGTGCCTCTTCTGGAAATCGGTGATACATAGCGTAGCCTGCCTAGGAACGAGTTGGCATTTGCGAGATGCTGCTACTGGTGCCACCGGTTTGTTGCTGCGGGAGGCAATACATCTACCCAGTGGGCTGTCACAGTCATATAGTCCTTAGTCTGCCCTGCTCCACTTGTCCACATGTCCGTGGTTAAGTGGACAGTGGATACAACTACATTTTGTAGGACACTGAGGACACTTTTTCTGACGTCTGTGTACATTCTCTGTATCGCCTGCCTAGAGAAGTGGAACCTAGATGGGATTTGGTACCGGGGACACATTAGAAACATAGAAACATAGAATTTGTCGGCAGATAAGAACCACTTGGCCCATCTAGTCTGCCCCTTATTTGTTTATTTTTTTATATTATTTTTTATCACTAACCTTATTTGATCCTTATTTCTTTGTAAGGATATCCTTATGTCTATCCCATGCATGTTTAAATTGCTCTACTGTCTTAGCCTCTACCACCTCTGATGGGAGGCTATTCCACTTGTCCACTACCCTTTCTGTGAAATAATTTTTCCGCAAATTTCCCCTGAACCTCCCCCCCTCCAGTCTCAGTGCATGTCCTCGTGTCCTATTGCTTCTCTTCATTTGGAGAATGTTTCCCTCCTGGACTTTGTTAAAACCCTTCATATATTTGAAAGTTTCTATCATGTCCCCCCTTTCCCTTCTCTGCTCCAAACTATACATATTGAGATTTATTAGTCTTTCTGGGTATGTTTTGTGATGTAGGCCATGCACCATTTTAGTTACCCTCCTTTGTACAGTTTCTAATGTATTAATATCCTTTTGAAGATATGGCCTCCAGAACTGAATACAGTATTCTAGATGAGGCCATACCAATGACCTATACAGTGGCATTATTACTTCTTTCTTTCTGCTGCTGATTCCTCTCCCAATGCAGCCAAGCATCTGACTAGCCTTCCTCATTGCCTTGTTACATTGCTTACCTGCTTTTAAGTCATCTGAAATAGTGACTCCTAGATCCCTTTCCTCCTCAGTAGTTTCCAGTATAGTGCCATTAATACTGTATTTAGCTTTAGGATTTTTGAGACCCAAGTGCATGATTTTGCATTTTTTGGCATTAAACTGTAATTGCCAGACTCTTGACCATTCCTCTAGTCTACCTAGATCCTCAATCATTTGTTTTACCCCACCTGGTGTGTCTACCCTGTTGCATACCTTTGTGTCACCTGCAAAAAGGCATACTTTCCCTTTAATGCCATTTGCAATGTCACCAATAAAGATATTAAAAAGCACTGGTCCAAGTACAGATCCCTGGGGTACTCCACTGGTAACATTTTCCTCCTGTGAATGCACTCCATTTACCACAACTCTCTGTTTTCTATCCTTCAACCAAGATCTTGTCCATTCAATAATCCTAATATCCAATCCCAAACTTTCAAGTTTATTTAGCAGTCTGCGATGTGGAACTGTGTCAAAAGCCTTACTAAAGTCTAGATAAGCTATATCCATGGCTCCACCTTTATCCATCACTTTAGTCACACAATCAAAAAAGTCAATAAGATTTGTTTGACACGATCTCCCCCCATGCTGTTTGGGATCCAGTAAATTGCCGGATTTGAGATAATCTACAACTCTTTCTTTTAAGAGTGTTTCCATCAATTTCCCTACTACTGATGTAAGACTCACTGGTCTGTAGTTGTTTGCCTCTTCCTTGCTTCCACTTTTGTGCAGTGGGACTACATTTGCTCTTTTCCAGTCCCCTGGAATTTCTCCTGTAGCTAATTCTCTCAAGCAATTCTCTAAGTCCCTGTGAACTAACGGTGGATACCGGACGCACATCTAACACCAACATAGTTGTCAAGGCCTGAGTTATCCGCTTTTCAACAGGATGACTGCTGTGATATTTCATCTTCCTCACAAAGGACTGTTGCACAGTCAATTGCTTACTGGAAGTATACAAGTGGACTTCTGACTTCCCCTCTGGGATGACGATCGACTCCCAGCAGCAGCGCCAGCAACAGTAGGCGTTCCACTCAAGGATTGATCTCCCAGTTAGAAGAAGAGGACTCGTCAGACTTGCCAGTGACATGGCCTGCAGGACTATTGGCGTTCCTGTCTAAGGAAGAAATTGACATTGAGGGAGTTGTTGGTGTGGTTTGCAGGAGCTAGGGTACCAGAGGAAGAAGGGATTTAGTTGTCAGTGGACTGCTTCCGCTGTCACCCAAAGTTTTTGAACTTGTCAATGACTTCTGAAGAATGCGCTCCAGGTGACATACAAGGGAGGATGTTCCTAGGTGGTAAACATCCTTACCCCTACTTATTACAGCTTGACAAAGGCAACACATGGCTTGACACCTGTTGTCAGCATTTCTGTTTAAATAATTCCACACCGAAGAGGTGATTTTTTTTTTGTATTTTGACCAGGCATGTCAATGGCCTTATTCATCCCATGGACAACAGGTGTCTCCCCGGGTGCCTGACTTAAACAAACCACCTCACCATCAGAATCCTCCTCGTCAATTTCAACCTCAGCGCCAGCAACACCCATATCCTCATCCTGGTGTACTTCAACAGTGACATCTTCAATGTGAATATCAGGAACTGGACTGTGGGTGCTCCTTCCAGCACTTGCAGGGGGCCTGCAAATGGTGGAAGGAGCCACCTCTTCCCATCCAGGGAAGGTCAGGCATCGCAACCGACACAATTGGACTCTCTTGGGGATTTGTGATTTAGGGCCTAATTCTGAGTTGATCGCAGCAGCAAATTTGTTAGCAGTTGGGCAAAACCATGGTGGTCATTCCGAGTTGTTCGCTCGTTATTTTTCTTTCACAAAGGAGCGATTAGTCGCTAATGCGCATGCGCAATGTCCGCAGTGCAACTGCGCCAAGTAAATTTGCTATGCAGTTAGGTATTTTACTCACGGCATTACAAGGTTTTTTCTTCGTTCTGGTGATCGTAATGTGATTGACAGGAAGTGGGTGTTTCTGGGCGGAAACATGCCGTTTTATGGGTGTGTGCGAAAAAGCGCTACAGTTTCTGGGAAAAATGCGGGAGTGGAGAAACGGAGGAGTTTCTGGGCGAACGCTGGGTGTGTTTGTGACGTCAAACCAGGAACGACAAGCACTGAACTGATCGCAGATGCCGAGCATGTCTGGAGCTACTCAGAAACTGCTAAGAAGTGTCTTTTCGCAATTTTGCTAATCTTTCGTTCGCAATTTTGATAAGCTAAGATTCACTCCCAGTAGGCGGCGGCTTAGCGTGTGCAAAGCTGCTAAAAGCAGCTTGCGAGCGAACAACTCGGAATTAGGGCCCATGTGCACTGCAGGAGGGGCAGATATAACATGTGCAGAGGGAGTAAGATTTGGGTGGGGTGTATTCAAACTGAAATCTAAATTGCAGTGTAAAAATAAAGCAGCCAGTATTTACCCTGCACAGAAACAAAATAACCCACCCAAATCTAACTCTCTCTGCAAATGTTATATCTGCCCCCCCCCCCCTCTGCAGTGCACATGGTTTTGCCCAATTGCTAACAAACTTGCTGCTGCGATCAACTCAGAATTACTCCCTTAGAATGCACAGTTCTTTGCTGTGCTTTTGCCAGCTTAACTCTATTCATTTTTCTAGCGGGAGGATGAGTGCTTCCATCATCATGTGAAGCTGAACCACTTGTCATGAGGAAAATAGGAGAGGGCCTTAGCCGTTCCTTGCTTGCCACTACGTGTCGTAAATGGCATATTGACAAGTTTACACTTCTCCTCAGACGATTTTAATTTAGATTTTTGGGTCATTTTACTGAACTTTTGCTTTTTGGATTTTACATGCTCTCTACTATGACATTGGGCATTGGCCTTGGCAGATGACGTTGATGGCATTTCATCATCACTGCTATGACTAGTGGCAGCAGCTTCAGCACTAGGTGGAAGTGGATATTGACCTTTCCCTATTTTACCCTCCAAATTTTTGCTCTCCATTTTTTAATGTGTGGAATTATATGCCAGTAATATATCTGGAATTATACGGCAGTAATGTCTGGAATTAGATACCACTAGATAGATACCAGATACCACTGTCACTGGAAAGATGATGACCTATGCACAGTGACAGGACACTACCACAGCACCCTACAGCAGCAAAATGCAGCAAAAGACACTGGACTATTAGTAATGTAGTATTACTGAGCACCACAAGACACGGAGCACTGATGATACTGAGCACTGATGATACTGAGCACTGATACTGAGCACTGATACTGAGCACTGATGATACTGAGCACTGATTATAAGAAGTAGAACTGACACTGTACAGCACGATTAGCACAAGACACTGTACTAGTATTAGTAATGTAGTATTACTGAGCACCACAAGACATTGAGCACTTATGATACTGAGCACTGATGATAGTGAGCACTGATAGTGAGCACTGATGATACTGAGCACTGATGATACTATGGAGAACTGACACTGAGCAGCATGATGCAGCACAAGACACTGTACTAGTATTAGTAATGTAGTATTACTGAGCACCACAAGACACGGAGCACTGATGATACTGAGCACTGATACTGAGCACTGATGATACTGAGCACTGATGATAAGAAGGAGAACTGACACTGAGCAGCATGATGCAGCACAAGACACTGTACTAGTATTAGTAATGTAGTATTATTGAGCGCCACAAGACACTGAGCACTGATGATACAGAGCACTGATGATACTGAGCACTGATACTGAGCACTGATGATACTGAGCACTGATGATACTATGGAGAACTGACACTGAGCAGCATGATGCAGCACAAGACACTGTACTAGTATTAGTAATGTAGTATATTGAGCACTGATACTGAGCACTGATGATACTGAGCACTGACACTGAGAACTGATACTGAGCACTGATGATACTGAGCACTGATGATACTACGGAGAACTGACACTGAGCAGCACGATGCAGCTCAAGTCACTATACTAGTATCAGTGAGCAGTGCAAAAGCACTCTGGAATTGTCGCCCCCCAGATACCACTGTGACTGGTATGATGATGAACGATACACAGTCACGGGACACTACTACCACAGCACCCAACAGCAGCAAGATGCAGCACAAGACACTGTACCAGTATTACTGAGCAGCAATAAGCACTGATACTGAGCACTGATATTGAGATTTGACACTGAGAGAACGTAGCCACGTCCTCTCTGTGCCCTCTACAATGCACAAGTGAAAATGGCGGCGACGCGCGGCTCTTTATATGGAATCCGAATCTCGCGAGAATCTGACAGCGGGGTGATGATGTTTTGCCTCGTTCGGGTTTTCCGAGTCAGGCGGGAACAACCGAGCCTGGCTCGGACCCGTGTTTGACACGTGAAGTTCGGTAGGGTTCGGTTCTCAGAGAACCGAAGCCGCTTATCTCTAATTTTAAATAAGGTTTCTCCTGGCCACTTACAGTATATGGAACCTCTTGTAAAACACAAAACACAAACAAATCCTGAAAAATGTCAGTGTCTTTTCTTCAACATGTAGATTTTACTAACTTTGGGGCTCATTTACATTTGGATGTAAGTCGTGTTTATGACTCGCCTCTCAGATGTAGCAGTGCACGTCCGCGCTGATAGGTGTTAGTGTCACAATCTCCCTGAAATCCTTTTTCAAAAGTAGGAAAGTATGAATTGTGATACATAATAAGAGCACATACTGTAAAAGGACATGACACCCAGTCACTAGAATGATTTCCATGTACACCTAATATACAGTAGTCCAATCAAACTTTAAAGAGCAATAAACAATTTGGTAAAAAGCTTCCACACATAAATTGCCAAATTGGATCACATACACTGTCCTTAAGGAATCCATGGTCAGAAAAATAACCTACTGCAAATTCACAAGCAGATGAAAATCGCTTTTCATAAACTATTAGAATGTATTGGGAAACTGAGTACTAGAGACAAAAATACAAAATTCCAGGCTCTATACACAGCAAGGAGTAATGAAGTGAGATACACTGACCAACTGCAGTCTGTAGAGGCATAGCAGTATAAGCTGCACAAGAACATCTTTCATAAGATAGTAGCAAGTGTCATTATAGTTATTATATTACAGGTTGAGTATCCCTTATCCAAAATGCTTGGGACCAGAGCTATTTTGGATATGGGATTTTTCCGTATTTTGGAATAATTGCATACTATAATGAGATATCATGGTGATTTAAGCACAGAATGCATTTATGTTACATATATACCTTATACACACAGCCTGAAGGCAATTTTAGCCAATATTTTTTATAACTTTGTGCATTAAACAAAGTGTGTCTACATTCACACAGTTATGTTTCATATACACCTTATACATACAGCCTGAAGGTTTATGTTTCATATACACCTTATACATACAGCCTGAAGGTTTATGTTTCATATACACCTTATACATACAGCCTGAAGGTTTATGTTTCATATACACCTTATACACACAGCCTGAAGGTCAGTTATGTTTCATATACACCTTATACACACAGCCTGAAGGTTTATGTTTCATATACACCTTATACATACAGCCTGAAGGTTTATGTTTCATATACACCTTATACACACAGCCTGAAGGTCAGTTATGTTTCATATACACCTTATACATACAGCCTGAAGGTTTATGTTTCATATACACCTTATACACACAGCCTGAAGGTCAGTTATGTTTCATATACACCTTATACACACAGCCTGAAGGTTTATGTTTCATATACACCTTATACACACAGCCTGAAGGTCATTTAATACAATATTTTTAATAACTTTGTGTATTAAACAATGTTTGTGTACATTGAGCCATCAAAAAATAAAGGTTTCACTATCTCACTCAAAAAAGTCCGTATTTCGGAATATTCCGTATTTCGGAATATTTGGATATGGGATACTCAACCTGTATTATAATATACCAACTATCGGGATTCCAGCATTCAGGATACAGATGCCAGAATCCTAATAGCCAGTAATTAGTTGGTGGACGGATTACCGACCACAGCCCGGTACATCCACTTGGCTGGTGGGTCCACACCACCACCCAAGTGGGAATATAACCTGTGGCGAGCGAGCTCACCACCGGGCCCGAAGCGCAGCAAGTGCAGCGAGCCCCGTGAGGGGACTTGCTGGTGGGATGCCGCTGTTGGTGACTGACAACCACCATCCCATCAGCTGGGATCACGTATGTATTCCATCATAGGAGCAATCATTCACATAAATGAGAGATATTCCTTACCCCCAATGTCACGCACAGTAGTGGTAGGACAAATATTGGAGCACCCACAGGGTTGGCTCCTATATCTGGATATCAGTGTGATTGGAAGAGCAGGATGTACACCACTCTGTATGTACACAAGACTGCAAAGAAGAGGGAAAGTTGCAGGAGCCATGAGATGTGGAGGAAACTAATTTAATGCGTCTCCTTGAAAAAACTGCAGGATGTAACAGAACCAGTAAAATATCTGGTCATCACCTGATAAGAAAGCTCCGGACCTATCCCTTCCCTTAGCGTCCCCATGGCTTTAATAAATTAAGAGATTCAGACGCGTGGCACGAAGACATCATCTTTCCTGCTGCCGGCAGAAGAACTGAAGGAGGTGGGGTGGGCCAAATCAATCATTCTTAAGCACCGCCCACCCAACACATCATTGATATGGGTGGCTATGGCACTGGTGGCCGGCGCAGCACAGCCATAGAGAAGCCCTGGACTGGAAGTAAGCCTGAGCTTCCTCTCCTCCTGTTGAAGTTCTCGTTCGCCGGCAGTGATATTAAGTCCGTCAGGCGGCAGTACAGCCATGAGCAAAACAAGGCAAGTTGGGTGGGCTGGCGGAGGCGGAATCTAATTAGTACTGCCGGAACCCAGTTCTGCCCCGTTCCAGCCCACTTTAACTCCTGCTTGTAGCAAGTCTGGATGCTAGACTGTACCTCCTTATGGTAATTGAGAATGAGGCTCTGTTTAATCTATGTTCTCTTTTTTTCCAAAGTAGTATTAATTACAAAAGTCTTTCATGTAAATTAAATTTCACAGTGCAATTTGATCCAAAGTGATGCAATTATGTAGTCACAATCTTAGAGTTGTGCTTTTGTATATTATGGACT
The DNA here is from genome assembly GCF_028390025.1 of Pseudophryne corroboree. Classification (NCBI taxonomy): domain Eukaryota; kingdom Metazoa; phylum Chordata; class Amphibia; order Anura; family Myobatrachidae; genus Pseudophryne; species Pseudophryne corroboree. The sequence goes on along the minus strand of NC_086451.1, from coordinate 424,025,870 downwards.
ATATTTATATATCCCTCTGAATTTATGATTTAAAGATAGAGCAGGGACACACTGGGAAAAAACACTGGAATAATTTAAAAGTGGCTATATATATAGGCCACAGTCACACCATCTGGCAAGATAGGAGCTTATTCAAAAGTGACGGCCTGCACCCATCTTCAACTGGAACAATAATACTAACTGAACAGTTTGGATGCTTCATCAAGAACTATTTAAACTAACAAAGGGGGGCAGTGAACCAAACAGGAATAAAGAAATCTGCACCTCCAACACAGAGGTATTGTTTCTGCAGACAAAGGGAATAGGAAGCATATCCACAACAACAGAAGATAAATCAGATCAAAACCAAATAAAAATAGGCAGAGAGAAGAACATAGCTAGGAAAAGAAAAAGCGCAAACAAAACTCTAAAAGCTATGTGTGCAAATGCTAGGAGCTTAGGAAATAAAATCCCAGAACTAACTGCAATAATGACAAGGGATGATCTAGACATTGTGGAAATTACACAGTCATGGTACAATGAAAATCATGACTGGGACGTAGCTATACCGGGATATACTTTATTTAGGAAGGACAGAATTGGAAAAATCGGAGGAGGGGTAGCAATGTATGTAAAAAATGCCATAAATACAGGTTGAGTCTACCTTATCCTAAATGCTTGGGACCAGAGGTATTTTGGTTATGGGATTTTTCCGTATTTTGGAATAATTGCATACCATAATGAAATATCATGGTGATGGGACCTAAATCTAAGCACAGAATGCATTTATGTTACATATACACCTTATACACACAGCCTGAAGGTAATTTTAGCCAATATTTTTTATCACTTTGTGCATTAAACAAAGTGTGTCTACATTCACACAATTCATTTATGTTTCATATACACCTTATACACACAGCCTGAAGGTCGTTTAATACAATATTTTAATAACTTTGTGTATTAAACAAAGTTTGTGTACATTGAGCCATCAAAAAACAAAGGTTTCACTATCTCACTCTCACTCAAAAAAGTCCGTATTTTGGAATATTCCGTATTTCGGAATATTTGGATATAGGATACTCAACCTGTACTACATTAATACAAAGTATTGAAGAAAAAACTGAGGCCCTTTGGGTGACCATAGAAACAGGGGAAAAGTTGATTATTCGTATTGGCGTGATATACAGGCCACAAGGTCAGGAAGAGGAACTTGACAAGAACCTATTGCAGGACATAACTAAAATGGCATTAAAAGGAGAGGTAATAATCATGGGAGACTTTAATCTTCCTGATGTAAACTGGGAGGTGTCTGTTGCTAGTTCCACTAGAAGTAGGAACATTTTAAATTCCCTTCAGGGAACATCCCTCCACCAATTGGTGAGGGAGCCCACTCGGAAATACTCAATATTAGACTTAATACTTACAAATGGAGACAGATTATCGGACGTAAAAGTGGGTGAAAACCTGGGATCCAGTGATCATCAAGCAGTATGGTTCAGCATTAAGACAGAGACTGACTCGTCCCATACAAAAACAAAGATGTTGGATTTTGGGAAGGCTGATTTTGTAGGGATGGGAAAACGTGTAAGCGATTCTTTGGCAGAGTGGAGGAACTTGGAAACAGTGCAGGAGAGATGGGAAACATTAAAATGTGCAATATTGAAGGCAACAGACCTTTGTATCAAAACTGTTAGGAAAAACACAAGGAAAAGGAAGCCAGTGTGGTTTGCAAAAGAAGTAGCAAATATTGTGAGAGCAAAAAAGATGGCTTTTAGGAAATATAAGCAGACACAAAATAATGAAGACAAAAAGCTATATCTTGTTAGACAGAAGGAGACAAAAAAGGTAATCAGATGTGCAAAGGCACAAGCTGAGGAGAAAATGGCCCAGTCAGTGGGTAAAGGAGGCAAAACTTTTTTTAGGTATATAAGCGAAAGGAGAAAAACAAAAGGCGGAATTATAAAACTAAAGACGGACACTGGGAGTCTTGTTGAAGGAGACAATTTAATAGCAGATCATCTTAATGATTATTTTTGCTCAGTTTTTACTACTGAAAGAGAGGGGATGGGGCCACAGTTAAGTTGCAGGGATATTCAGGAAAATGAAACAAGTACATTTACAGAGGAGAAGGTCCTAACAGAACTCTCAAAGCTGAAAGTGGACAAATCTATGGGGCCAGATGGGATACACCCAAGGATACTAAAAGAACTTAAAGAGGTGCTGGTAGCACCATTGACAGAATTATTCAACCAGTCGTTAGCTACAGGAGTAATTCCAGGGGACTGGAAAAGAGCAAACGTAGTCCCACTGCACAAAAGTGGAAGCAAGGAAGAGGCAAACAACTACAGACCAGTGAGTCTTACATCAGTAGTAGGGAAATTGATGGAAACACTCTTAAAAGAAAGAGTTGTAGATTATCTTAAATCCGGCAATTTACTGGATCCCAAACAGCATGGTTTCACTGGGGGGAGATCATGTCAAACAAATCTTATTGACTTTTTTGATTGTGTGACTAAAAGTGATGGATAAAGGTGGAGCCATGGATATAGCTTATCTAGACTTTAGTAAGGCTTTTGACACAGTTCCACATTGCAGACTGCTAAATAAACTTGAACGTTTGGGATTGGATATTAGGATTATTGAATATATAAGATCTTGGTTGAAGGATAGAAAACAGAGAGTTGTGGTAAATGGAGTGCATTCACAGGAGGGAAATGTTACCAGTGGAGTACCCCAGGGATCTGTACTTGGACCAGTGCTTTTTAATATCTTTATTGGTGACATTGCAAATGGCATTAAAGGGAAAGTATGCCTTTTTGCAGATGACACAAAGGTATGCAACAGGGTAGACACACCAGGTGGGGTAAAACAAATGATTGAGGATCTAGGTAGACTAGAGGAATGGTCAAGAGTCTGGCAATTACAGTTTAATGCCAAAAAATGCAAAATCATGCACTTGGGTCTCGAAAATCGTAAAGCTAAATACAGTATTAATGGCACTATACTGGAAACTACTGAGGAAGAAAGGGATCTAGGAGTCACTATTTCAGATGACTTAAAGGCAGGTAAGCAATGTAACAAGGCAATGAGGAAGGCTAGTCAGATGCTTGGCTGCATTGGGAGAGGAATCAGCAGCAGAAAGAAAGAAGTAATAATGCCACTGTATAGGTCATTGGTACGGCCTCATCTAGAATACTGTATTCAGTTCTGAAAGCCATATCTTCAAAAGGATATTAATACATTAGAAACTGTACAAAGGAGGGCAACTAAAATGGTGCATGGCCTACATCACAAAACATACCCAGAAAGACTAAGAATTCTCAATATGTATAGTTTGGAGCAGAGAAGGGAAAGGGGGGACATGATAGAAACTTTCAAATATATCAAGGGTTTTAACAAAGTCCAGGAGGGAAACATTCTCCAAATGAAGAGAAGCAATAGGACACGAGGACATGCACTGAGACTGGAGGGAGGAAGGAGCAGGGGAAATTTGCAGAAAAATTATTTCACAGAAAGGGTAGTGGACAAGTGGAATAGCCTCCCATCAGAGGTGGTAGAGGTTAAGACAGTAGAGCAATTTAAACATGCATGGGATAGACATAAGGATATCCTTACAAAGAAATAAGGATCAAATAAGGTTAGAGATAAAAATAATATAAAAAAAAAAAAAGGGGCCGACTAGATGGGCCAAGTGGTTCTTATCTGCCGACAAATTCTATGTTTCTATGTTTCTATGACTAAAATAAGTGTAAGTATAAGAGTTAGCACACCAGTAGCCCTACCCACTAGGGTTGCAAGTAGGGCCAATAGTGGGTGAATTATAGTGACTGCCATAAAATAAAGAGAACATACACATGACCACCACTCAATACAAATAGCATTCAGTTGAGAACCATCCATTTCCGAAGGCTTCCTACTAACATGTATTCCATTAATGGCAGTGATGGATTGCTGGGGGGCGGCACACCAGGCTGGTGAGGACAGTTGATTCTATTTTTTTGTTATTATGACTTATTTTTAAATATTCTATTTTGCAACTGACAGGAGTGGGACAATGGGCAACAGATTGTAGTCCAGGAGGTGATAGTTGGGTGAGGTTGGGGCAGCTTTGGTGGACTTCAGGTATCCAGGCTGGCCCCAAAATGAAGGGGGCAGTAGTGTGATGGTGGGTGGCCAATACTGTGCCATTAGTGCAGCCAGACAGCTAAATCCGCCCCTGATTGATAGAGAACCCTAGTGAACACCATTCAATAAAGAAAGCATTCAGGTGACCACCATACAACACAGAAAAAATACTTGTGATCACCATACAGTACATTCTATTAGTCATTGCCTTTATGCTGGGGCTATTTAACTCAGGACAGGCTTGACTTTTATGAGCAGCTCAGCACAAAAATTGGGAGGAAATGTTTTGAATTTTGCCTAATGGACAAGAAATCAGCACGGGCACATGAGCATAGTAAGTAGGTGAAGGCATGAGCCAACCGTCCAGTGCATGCACAGTCAAACTGAAAGCCCAGATTTGAGTTTTCAGTTCCCTTATAAAAAATAATAATACATCTGATGAATAATGTTTTAAAAAGTCAAATCTTTTGAAAGTATCAGAATCTATTTTTTTTCCATTTATTTCCATCCTTAGATGGTGATAACAAGACCATTGTGGTACTGTGATCCTTATTAAATAGATATTACATTTCCATATGCTCAAAAAACATTATTGCAGATACAGTAGTAAAGAAAAAGCTGTATTGCTCTGATATAAGTCTATTTTGTTTGTTAAATTGACATGAAATATTTTCAAATCTTAATCCCTGACAAGTAGTATTTCAAAACCACATTATCTCGTGAACAAAACTGGTAAAATAATAATGCAACTATTCATGCACTTAGCAAAAATTTGAATAGAATGTGAGGATACACTGTACACGAAGAAGTAACAAAATTTAAAATGCACAAAAAAATGGAAACAATTTGGTAGGCAAGCAAACAGAAAGAAACACACACATACAGTACTGTATATAGAGTAAATAGAACGCATACAGAAATAGAGACAGATACACAAGCTAGTATGAGGGGGACATATACATAAAATGGAGACAGGGATGTGAACACACAAATATGGGGTGTTGATCAGAGGAACCTAAGGTGTGAAGTGCATAGATCCGTGGTTCTCAAACTTTTTTGAATCACGGCGCCCTAGAGTATTAGATTGTTTTTCACGGCAACCTTAGGCAGGGCTGTTTATAGCCAATTTTACTCCCAATGTGAGATTTAAAAATGCGCCCCCCCTTTGACCTTAAAAAAGCGCTCCCTCCCCCATAGATATGAGTTATAAATTTGTGCGTGCTCCTGGTGCTTGCTAAAATGGGTGTGGTCTCGCTAAAATGACCCTGTACCAACAGACCTCGGCAACCACAGGGGGAAAAAAAATTCCACCATATATAGCCCCATACAGTAATACCCCATGCACTATATTATGCCCCCTGCAACATATTATGTCACACATCGCAGTGCCCGTGATACATTATGCCCTACAGTAAAGCTTCTAATTACTTTTAAATTACCTTCTCATTGCCAAGGGTTTCACACGCTAGTGTCATGCTCGTTGCCATGCTTATTGCCAGGGGTTTTATGCTCTGGGATCCATGCTCGTTGCCAGGGATTTCATGCTCTCTGACAGGTGTCATGATTGTTGCCAGGATTCTGTAATGCTCGTTGACAGGGGTAATGCTCATTGTCAGGGCTCAGGGGTGTGTAATGCCAGGGGTTTGTAATGCTAGTTGTCAGGGGTGTGTAATGCCAGGAGTGTGTGCTAGTTGCCAGCGGTGTGCAGTTCCAGGAGTGTGTGCCAGTTGCCAGGAGTGTGTGCTAGTTGCTAGGAGTGTGTAGTGCCAGGAGTGTGTGCTAGTTGCCAGGAGTGTGCTAGTTGACAGGGGTGTGTGCTAGTTGCCAGGAGTGTGTAGTCAGTAGCGGATCTTGCCACGGGCAAGCAGGACTTTTGCCCGGGGCGCCGCCTTTCGGAGGGAGCTGGCGCCATCCGGAGGGCGCTGCACCATGGCAAGATCCGCCACTGCTGTGCCCTCCGCTGCCTGCTGTGTCCCCGGCTCCTGCGGCTGTGGTCCCGTGAAGGGAACTAGACGCGTAGCGTCTAGTTTCCTTTCGCAGAGAGGACCTTTGCTGAGCGGTGCGCGATGACGTCATCACGCACTGCACAGCAAAGGTCCTCTCCGCGAAGGCAACTAGACGCTACGTGTCTAGTTTCCCTTCGTGAAAAGGACCTTTTGCTGTGTGGTGCGCGATGACGTCATCGCTCACTGCTCGGCATTTAAGCAGCGCTTCTACTGTACAGGGGGCATAACTGACCCCGCCCCCTGTATTAAGCCATGCCCCCATCCCCTGCCCGGGGTGCTGAGGGCCCTCGAACCGGCCCTGTGTGTAGTGCCAGGAGTGTGTGCGAGTTGCCAGGAGTGTGTGCTGGTTGCCAGGAGTGTGTGCTAGTTGACAGGGGTGTGTGCTAGTTGCCAGGAGTGTGTAGTGCCAGGAGTGTGTGTGAGTTGCCAGGAGTGTGTAGTGCCAGGAGTGTGTGCTAGTTGCCAGGAGTGTGTGTTAGTTGACAGGGGTGTGTGCTAGTTGCCAGGGGTGTGTGCTAATTGTCATGGGTGTGTACAGCGCCAGCCCTGCCAGCAGCTCCCCTGCTAGCCCACCGCCCTGTCATTAGTAGTCCACTTAGGAGGCCGGGTTTCATGAAATGACGTGTTGCATTGTGACGTCATGATTCAAACGTGCCATTCCACAAATCTCCACCCGCGACTGGAGTACTAATGACAGGGAGGAAGGGGAGCACCTGGACCATCGTAATAAGTGCCACGGCGGGCGCCCCATGTGATGGTATGGCACTCTCGCTGCAAGAAACGGCGCTGTCCTTAGGCCAAAAGTTTCTTATTGAGAAATTTAGAGAGAAATATTAAGTTAAGTAAATTCTGCTTATATGCCATACTTAGGGTCAGTTATGGGATGATGGACAAAATTTGCTTCTGTTTGTCCACATATTTTATGATTGGCAGCTACCAGCACTAGTTTTACCTATAACATTGGCCATAAATAATTTTTATTGGTCCTGGACCACCAATCCAAGACACCCCTGCGTGTAGTTTGAGAACCACTGGCATAGACACATGTGAGGAGGGGAACACATACTGTATGGAGGTGAAGAGAATGGCACACATCAGGGGCAAATGCAGGATTCATAGTTGGGTTTTTCCTTCTATGTACGCACACAAACACACACATATAAACATAAAACACATGTTACACAGAACACATACATATAGACAAACACACAAATAGAACACACAAACACACTCAGAACACACAGCTACACATGCATAACACATACACATAAATACAGTATATATACACATGGAACACACACCGTCAGAAGGGGCTGCGCCCCCTTAACCCCTGCAGAGACGCGGGGCATCAGGGAGGGGATACAGGGGTGTGGGGTGGCAGGGAGGGGACACAGATGCGGGGCGGCAGGGAGGGGACACAGATGCGGGGCGGCAGGGAGGGGACACAGAGACGGGGAGGGGACACAGAGACGGGGAGGGGACACAGAGACACAGGGCGGCAGGGAGGGGACACAGAGATGCAGGGGGGCAGGGAGGGGACACAGACATGCAGGGGGGCAGGGAGGGGACACAGAGACGCAGGGGGGCAGGGAGGGGACACAGAGATGCAGGGCAGCAGGGAGGGGACACAGACACAGGGAGGGGACACAGACACAGGGCAGCAGGGAGGGGACACAGAGACGCAGGGGGGCAGGGAGGGGACACAGAGATGCAGGGCAGCAGGGAGGGGACACAGACACAGGGAGGGGACACAGACACAGGGCGGCAGGGAGGGGACACAGACGCAGGGCAGCAGGGAGGGGACACAGAGATGCGGGCGGTAGTGAGGGGATACAGAGACGCAGGGCGGTAGGGAGGGGATACAGAGATGCAGGGCAGTAGTGGGTGATACAGAGACGCGGGGCGGTAGGGAGGGGATACAGAGATGCAGGGCGGTAGTGAGGGGATACAGAGACGCAGGGCGGTAGGGAGGGGATACAGAGATGCAGGGCAGTAGTGGGGGATACAGAGACGCGGGGCGGTAGGGAGGGAATACAGAGACACAGGGTGGCAGGGAGGGAATACAGACGCGGGGCGGCAGGGAGGGGATACAGAGACGCGGGGCGGCAGGGGTAGACGCAGAGACGCGGGGCGGTAGGGAGGGGAGGCAGAGACGCGGGGCGGTAGGGAGGGGATGCAGAGAGGCGTGGCAGCAGGGAGGGGGCGCAGAGAGGTGGGGTGGCAGGAAGGGGACGCGGAGAGGCGGGGCGGCAGGGAGGGGATGCAGAGACGCGGGGAGGCAGGAAGGGGATGCTGAGACGAAGGGAGGGGACACAGAGAAGAAAGGATCCAAAATGTGCGCAGAAGGAAGAATCAATCGTAAAATTCGTTTTTTTTTATTTTATTAATGTTAATAACCAAGTAATTGGGTAAAATGAACCAAAATAAAATCCTTAAAGTGACCACATTAGGATATGAGAAATTAATTAAAGATATATATATATATATATATATATATATATATCCCTAAACAGCATATTATTGAAATCCACAACCATCTAGTAATATTCCCACATATACAGTAACTTAATGTTTCAAAAGACCGGTAATAAGTACAAAATGTATCAGAATCTTACAAAGTAAAATTGTTTCTGAATAGGTAATACTGTAGCAACTCAGGATGCACTAATACAATCTCAATGCTGTAGAGTAAGTCAATGAACATATAGGCCCTCATTCCGAGTTGTTAGCTCGTTAGCTGCTTTTAGCAGCATTGCACATGCTAAGCCGCCGCCCTCTGGGAGTGAATCTTAGCTTAGCAGAATAGCGAACGAAAGATTCGCAAAATAGCGAATAGAAATTTCTCAGCAGTTTCTGAGTAGCTCCAGACCTAGTCACAAATAGCAATCAGTTCAGGCCGTTTCGTTCCTGGTTTGACGTCACACACACGCCCAGCATCCGGCCAACCACTCCCCCGTTTCTCCAGACACTCCCATGTTGTTTTTGCTTGACACTCCTGCGTTTTTCCGCACACTCCCAGAAAACGTCCAGTATCCGCCCAGAAACACCCACTTTCTGTGAATCACACTACGATCACTTCAATGATGAAAAATCTTCGTTCGGGCGTGGATAAATCTACTAAGTTTTGAGCAAAAATACTTAGCGCATGCGCACTGTGTACCAGGTGCATGCACATTTTTGCCTTAATCTCTCCGTAACGAAAATCGGCAACGAGCAAACAACTCGGAATTACCCCCATAGTGTCCACAGTGGACATTTTTTTCTATTATTATTATTTTTTTTTCTTTTTCTATCTTTCCACATGTATATCTTTGATATTAAATTAAATATTAAATACTAATTGCTATACAGGTAAACGGGTAATTCATTAGTAATTTTGAATTTGATGATAATTAATGCAGTTCACTAATTATATGGCATGTATATTATCCATATATATTTTCCATATTGATTATAATATTTATTGCTGCATTATGCACTGATTTATATATATTGATTCTATATATCACTATTATTCTAATCTATATATTAATATTATATTTGTGTGTACACTTGTTTATATTCCACTCCTGAGTATTATGTCTTTTAATAATACTGATAATAATCTCTGGTGAATAATGTTATTTAGATTTATATATTAATATTGTTTAGTATTTAGCATTTTTATGTTTATATATTAATTTGTTCTGGTTTATTTTTATGTTTATATTGAACCTTAATGTATATGTTTAAGACACATCAATCTATTTATAGATTTAAGTCTGATATTATAGATATATATATGCACATGAAATAATCTTGGACTCTGTATCACTTTAATTTGATTCCTATGGCCGATCTGACTGAAATCCATTAGCTGTTTATACTCAGACAATTAATTTGGAGCTTTAAATATAGTCAGACAAGGACTTCCTTCTATCTTACTTCCTCTGATGAAACGACCAGTGCCTACGGTCGAGAAACGCGTTAGATAGAATGGCTTTGGAGTGACCATTTTATCCAAACCATCTATTTGTTGCCTTCAATTGCCTGGAGACGATTATATACCACCGCTAGCCTAAACCTGCCACGAACACCTTCATTCACTTGATCCCAGCCGGGAAGGACTATCCAGCTGCACTGTCAGGGAAGCACCCAGGCAGCGCAGCACACGACCACTTGTGGATAAGAAGCGGCGGAGGTCCGGTGCTTATCCGGTTGGACGGCTACTACGGCTACTACAACGGCGGCTACGGGTGAGACGAGGCTAATTTACAATAACGTTATCCCGACTGATTAGCCGCTTGCACCGGTGGCAACGCAAGATTAGGAGCCGCTGAGCCATTCGGGACTCCACATTATATCACTGATAAGTGGGACGGGACTGACATTTGTATGCTGTCCCGACTGTTTAGCCACTCACGCCAGCGGCTGTACGAGGATAGGAGCCACTGAGCCGTACGGGACCTTGGCTATATCACTAACGAGTAACTATATTATCAGATTGGGACGGTGTTTAAGTGATTTCTAGCCCTTCCACCATTGACTTAACCCCACGGAATCCTGTTAATTGACAGGCATTTTATCACCCATATTCTATACTGACCCTTTGGATGAATTTTTATTAAGAACTACAATACGTCCACAAGTTACCATAGGCTGGCCAGCCACTGTGGACACTATATGTTCATCGACTTACTCTAAAGCATTGTGATTGTATTAGTGCATCCTGAGTTGTTACAGTATTACCTATTCAGGAACAGTTTTACTTTGTAAGATTCTGATACATTTGTAAGTTATATGTGGGAATATTACTAGATGGTTGTGGATTTCAATAATATGCTTTTTTTGGGATATATATATATTCTTTAATTCATTTTTCATATCCTAATGTGGTCACTTTAAGGATTTTATTTCAGTTAATTTTACCCAATTACTTGGTTATTAACATTAATAAAATAAAATAAAAACTAATTTTACGATCGATTCTTCCTTCTGTGCACATTTTGGATCCTTTCTTCTTGTTGTTGTATTTTTTTTGGGGGGGTTGGCAATCTCCCCTCTCTTTCCATATTGTGCAGCATTAGGAAGTTCCCCGGGGGTTGAAGTTCATGGGCGCCTTTCCTTCTTTTCTTCAGGGGACACAGAGGCAGGTTGGCAGGGAGGGGACACGGCGTCAGGGAGGAAACACAGAGGCAGGGAGGGGATACAGAGCCGCGGGGTGGCAGGGAGGGGATACAGAGGTATGGGGCGGCAGGGAGGGGATGCAGAGATGTGGGGCGGCAGGGAGGGGACGCAGAGATGCGGGGCGGCAGGGAGGGGACGCAGAGAAGTGGGGCAGCAGGGAGGGGGCGCAGAGATGCGGGGTGGCAGGGAGGGGGCGCAGAGAGGTGGAGTGGCAGGGAGGGGATGCAGAGACACGGGGTGGCAGGGAGGGGACGCAGAGATGCAGGGAGGGGACATAGAGGCAGGTCGGCAGTGAGGGGACATGGCGGCAGGGAGGGGACACAGAGGCAGGGCGGTAGGGAGGGGACACAGAGGCAGGGCGGCAGGGAGGGGACACAGAGACGCAGGGTGGCAGAGCAGGGACGCAGAGACGCGGGACGGCAGGGAGAGGACACAGAGACGTGGAGCGGCAGGGAGGGGACGCAGAGAGGCAGGGCGGCAGGGTGGGGACGCAGAGACGCGGGGCGGCAGGGAGGGAACGCAGAGACGTGGGGTGGCAGGGAGGGGATGCAGAGACACGGGGCGGCAGGGAGGGGACGCAGAGAGGCGGGGTGGCAGGGAGGGGATGCAGAGACACAGGGCGGCAGGGAGGGGATGCAGAGATGCAGGGAGGGGACACAGAGGCAGGTCGATAGGGAGGGGACACGCCGGCAGGGAGGGGACACAGAGGCAGGGCGGCAGGGAGGGGACACAGAGACACAGGGCGGCAGATAGGGGACGCAGAGACGCGAGGCAGCAGGGAGGGGACGCAGAGATGCGGGCGGCAGGGAGGGGATGCAGAGATGCATTGCTGCCTGTGCACTCTCTCTCATTCGTGAAGTTGGTGAAGCGTCCACAGTACCATGCGCGTTGTCCCCCGTCTCTGGCCTGTGGAGCCAGCAGCCCAGTCCCTGTGGTGTGCAGTCTGGGTCTCTGGGGAAGGTGGGAGGCAGCATTGTCTCAGGTGTGCGGAGGAGGCGGCGGGTGTCTGTACGCGGCGCACGGAGGGCTATGAAGCTTTCTCCTGTGCTACCCGTCCCTCCTAATGTGTATGGCAGCAGCAACAGTCAGGCGCGGGTGATGCTGCACCATAACTGCACTGTCTTCGTCCATTGTGCGGACGGCGTCTGGCGGGACAATGGGTCCCAGGCGCGGCTGCAATGCGGGAGCTGGCACTGGGGGGGGGGGGTGCGGAGGGCGTGAGGGGTGGTGTGGGCTGCAGCTGTCTGGTCGGCCATGGTGCGGCCAGCGGGGCCCGGCCACCGTGTTCGTGCCGCGGATGGCTGTGGGAGATGCTGGGCTTGTGCGGCGGTTGGGATCGGTGCTGTGGGGTTAGGGTTTGTGTGCTGGTCCATTATGCGTCAGGTGTGGGGGTGGCTGGGCCATCAGTGGCTGCATGTGGGAGCTGGTGCAGGGGTTTTGTGGAGGTCAGTGGCGGGTGGGTTTGGGGGGGTGTGGTGCGGGTGGCATTGGGCTGTAGGTGGCTGTGTTTGTGGGGAAAGCAAGGGAGGGGTCCATGCTTACCGGCCACTGTGGTGGGTCCGTCCCCTGGTAGCTTCTGTCTGGGGATGGTGTCCGGATTCTGTGTCTGCTGCTCCCATTACTGCTAAGTGGTGTGCTGGCACTGGGACAGGGCAGGAGCTGCTAACTCCACCCAGGTCTGTGACTCCACCCATCGTTAGAGGGCCAGGCACTGAGTCACAGGGCTAATATATAGGAGATATATATATATATATATATATATATATTTATATACACACACACACACACACACACACGCACACATGCATAGAACACAAACACATACATTACAAATACACACATACTCAATGGTTTAATAAATAGTGTTCAGGTGCATGGGGTAGAAGATAACAGTGCTCGTAAGATTCTGAACACTTCTAGTTAAAATGTACTTTATACTGCTGCTTGTATTCTAAATCTACTAGGCATGTAGTAGGCAAGCATCCTCCTTAAGATTAACATTAATAAAGGCTTTCACACACATGTACACACACATACAGAGTCGGAACTACCATTGGTAGTAATGAGTTATCCCCTGGCCCCCGCAGACAATTTTTTAGCAATGTCAGATGAATGGCCCAGTGCAGAGAGCAGGGTGGGCCCCACTTCCTGAGCGACCTGACCTTAGGAATGCAGGGCTGACCTTGTGTGTGCTGGACAGATAGAAGAGTCTTGCCACTTTTCAGTGCTGATGATCGCAGCTACATACTGCCTCTAATTAAAAGATGTGCATTTTTTCTGATTAATTGATGTCTGTGAATTAAAGGCAGCTCATATCTGGTGTAACTGGCTGTCAGAGTCTGCTTGACTGAGTGTCAAACTGAGGAAAGCATAAGGGGTGGCTGCCCTCTCCCAAACAGAGCAGAGCCTGCTGTGTTCCTGCCCCCACCAAGGTCCATGTCCCGTGTTCCACAAACCACGTAAGACATTATGCTTGTACCAATGTCATCCACTGCCTCTACCTGTCACCCTCTCCCTGTCACCCACAGCCTCCCTCTATCACTCACTGCCTCTCCCAGTTGCCCTTTCCATCCACCTGTCTTATGCTGTTACCCACTGCTTCTCCTTGTTACCCACTGCCGTGTGGCATGGTACCTGGACAATAGAGGTACACTAAAAAGATCTACAGTCAATAGGTCTACCACTAATGGTAGACATACATTAGGGCTGCAGGTCAAAAAGTTAACATGTAAAAGGTAGATAGTTCAACAAGTCAACAGGGTTAAAAGGTCAACAGGGTCAAAAGGCCAACATGACAATGGTCGACACATATATGGTAGACACAAGTTTTTTCGTTTATTTTTACTTTTTCTCAACTTTTTCATTCTTTACCATCCACGTGGACTACAATTGGGAATAGTAACCTTCCCGAAGCATGGTGAGTGAGGCGAACCATGCAAGAGGACGCAGTACACTGATGGGGCTTGTTTGTGGCAGAAAAGTGACAAAACACCCCCCAAAAAATAAAAATGGTGTCTACCTTTTTTGTGTCAGCAATTTCCATGTTGACCTTTTGACCCTGTAGACTATTCCTACAGTCTACCTATCCTATGTCTACCTTTTAACCCTGTCGATCTTTTGACCCTGTCGACTTAATGCATGTCTACCATTAGTGGTAGAGCCATTTACTGTAGACCTTTTTAGTGTAGATCTAATAATCCACACCCGTTTGGCATATTGTAAATTGGGTTGGGTGGAGGACGGGTAACCAAATAATGTTTTTGCATCTGGATCCACAACTCACAAGTTCTGCCCCTACACACATACACACACTAAACACTTATACATATGCATATACAGACAGACAGACACACACAAGACACATGCAGTACACTTACTGAACTTTTGGAGACTGCTCTGGTCTGACTGAAGACGATGCCTCAGGAGGTCATTAATGTGGGCCTGGGCACTTTCATCATTAAGCCCCCACAGCTTAAATGGTCAGGGAATTGTAGCACCCCCCACTCATGGCTATATGCTGCGATTCATGGATCAGAGTTAGGGGATGGAGCAAATATGACGTGATTTTATATGAACACATCACATTGGCTCCACCCCGTTCTGACAGTACCCAAGAATCGTAGCATATAGACACGAGGGGATGGGGCTACAACTGCTGGCCATCAAACTGAAGCTGAGGTAAAAAAAAAAATATGGTCCATCAGAGGGGTGTTTCTAGGTACTCAGAAACCCTCCTACATGTGCCACTGCACATGGAGAAGACAGGTACACAGTGCACATATTGAGAGGGAGGCAGAGACACATGAGTAAAGATAGAGGGATAGATACACACACAATTCTGGAGATGTTGAAACAAATAAAAGAAGGGGGACCAGAGCAGACTTACATCAGTGAGCAGAGGCTCACAAACAAAATTAGTGACACTAACATGCAGGTGACAATGGGCCCATGAGTGGGTAGATAAGAATGTGATGTGAGGGCCAGTGGACTTGGAAATGGCAGTAAACTTCTCTCTGTCTCTTCTTGCTCTACTGGCTAGGCCTACGTTTTACTGGGCACTACATAACCCATATTCTGCTGGGTCTGTAACAGTCCTGGCCAGTGCATGGAGAGAGAATATGGAGGATGAGATAGAAATCAAGTTAAAAAATATTGTAACTCTGATATTTTCTTTTTTTTCTGTTTCTTAGATGCTAAAAGTTGTTTTACTTGTCCTCAAGATGAATGGCCTAATGAAAGGAGTGATAGATGTGTTCCAAGAATTATCAGTTTTCTCTCTATCAATGAGCCCTTGGGAATAACACTGGTAACTTGCAGTGGTGTTTTCTTCATCGTGACCACTATAGTACTGGGAATATTTACAAAGCACAGGGACACTCCAATAGTCAAAGCCAGTAACAGAGATCTTAGTTATATTCTTCTCATCTCTATAATGCTCTCCTTCCTCTGCACCTTGATTTTTATTGGACAACCAACAGCCTTGAGCTGCCTCCTCAGACAAGTTACTTTCTGTGTTATTTTCTCTGTGTCTGTCTCCACCACTCTGGCCAAGAACATTGCTGTTTTAGTGGCCTTCAGAGCCACCAAACCTGAAAGCATGCTAAGATTGTGGCCAATGTCCCTACTACCTAAAGCTATTATCCTCCTCAGCTGTCTGAGTCAACTCTTGGTCTGCAGCTTGTGGTTGGGTCAGTCTCCTCCTTTCCCGGACAGAGATACGCAGACTGAAATTGGAAAGACTATATTACAATGCAATGAAGGGTCAACCACAGCATTCTGCACTGCCCTTGGATACATTGGAGTCCTAGCTGTCTGTAGCTTTGTACTGGCCTTCTTAGTTAGAAATCTACCTGATCAGTTTAATGAAGCTCATCACATAACATTCAGCATGTTAGTCTTCTGCAGTGTCTGGGTCACCTTCATTCCAGTCTATTTGAGGACCAAAGGTAAATACACGGTGGCTGTTGAGATATTTGCTATCCTGACCTCTAGTGCAGGTCTCCTGGGCTGCATATTTATTCCCAAATGCTACACAATAATTCTACGTCCAGAATTGAATATTCGAGGAAAAATACACGTTAGATGCAGCAATTAGTGATGGTCTCATGTAGCATGAAGATCATTTACAGTTTTCACAATCATCTTTCAGAAATATTAAAATAAAAGTCTAAAAATAATATTGGGTTCTCCTTAATTACTGTGTATTCTACTAATTGTAAGCTGGCATGTCTAGTAGTTTGGCCAGTATGTTGTGTTTTTCAAATACTACAATTGTACAACCCCTTGTAAAAAAATATCAGTGTTTAAAATGACAGTTATAATATACTGAAGAAAAAAAACATTTATTAATGTTCTGATGTACAGAGACACACTGGCAAAGAGAATAGGTTATATGTTTTATTATTGTCTCATATGTGCCATACAGGTCCCCTATTGTCACATATCAGATACAGTATTTCAACTTGACTGAGGGTACGGGTTATATAACTGACAAAGGAAGCATAGAGAGGGCATATGATAAAATGTAATTTGCGGAGTGCCACTAACTCCCACTAATAGCATCACCAGTTATCTGCTCAGAGCACACAGATACAGTATTGGACCAGCAGCTTGGGTGTAATGTTGCCTCTAATTTGGCTTCCAGTAGAGCATAGTAGAATTGTTTCCTGTTTCCCCAACACAGTTCTTTATTCCTACAAAAGCTGCTGATGATCTTGGCACAGGCAAAGGTTTGTCAGCACCCTTCAGCTACAGAACTGCTAATTTTAGCAAGTGAAGCTGCCATCCAGAAATGAAAAGAGATGCCCACGGGAGCTTTTGCAGAATCATTGATAAGTACATATACATTAATGATCTATACCACAGTTTCTCAAACTCAGTCCTCAGGACCCCACACAGTTCATGTTTTGCAGGTCACCTGAACATTTTTTAAATGTGACAGTTGGTGATGTACAGCTGCTGCTGGGAGACATGGAAAACGTGAACCATTTGGGATCCTGAGGACCGAGTTTGAGAACCACTGATCTATACCCAAAAATGAGGAACATCAGGACTAAGGGTTGGTCTATGCCTACGCTGACTGGCCACAGCAATAGCAACTCAGAAGCCATGTATTTGCAAGTATGATACAACCATCAGAAGCTAAACAGGCTGAAAATTACCATGACATGCCTGCATTTTCCCATCCACTCCCCATAAACTTCCCATAAACTCCTCATTACCACCTCCAAATGGCCACCTCCTGTCAATCACTCTGTGAAAAAGTCCTCATGTGAACGAGATTGCAGCGGCACCTTTGCCTATGCGCATTGCAATCACAGCACATTCTCAGTCTGCCAATCATCACTCCATTGCATGATAATTGGCCATTGTGTACAAATATGAATTAGACCCTCTGCTACAAAATATTTGACATGTTCTAATCGATACCCAAATCATTCCACACAACAAAATGAATTTACAAACGTCCTCCAAGTGCAGTGTTGTATGGCATTCCATGAAGCTGTGCAACAAACCAAAACATTCTGTATACCCACACCAAATTGAGGACAAAATCCCAAATTCTATCCCAGTGGACCATATATAGAGACATTCTAGAGGATGGTGGGAAAGGAATAAGAAAAAATATCCAAGAAAAGAAGATAAAATACAACTTATTGCCACAGGAAAATAAAGCACTGCAGGAACAAGATAAGAGAGACATCATTATAAAGCCCACTGATAAAAGTGGGGTAATAATTATCATGGGAAAATAATCTACATCATGGAAGCAAGAAGTCTATTGGATAATCCAATGAACATACAAGAAACTACATAATGATCCAACAGAAATGTGTAATATTGAATTTGAATAGAGCTTATGAAAAACGAATATTGAATAGCCATTGATTTAACGTGAACTGCTATCACTGTCATTATTATTATTATCATTTGCTCCAGCTCCATAATAAGTGCAAGAGATAAGTTAGAATCAGGCTTCCCTTCCCCATGAATCAGACTAGCCCCAACTTCAGTTACATACCTGTGACCCTCCTACAAATCAGGATGATTACTTACTCCCTATTTCATGGAAATACAGTTCTAGCCAAGTTCTGTCCCGACTTCCTGTTTGTCTAGTATAAGAAGAGGGAAATTCCGCACTGGCCTTCAAATATCTGGTTTAGGAAATTGCAATAACCTACAATAAATAGGAATATATATTTTCTTTTATAGTATACACTGATTTGTAACATTGATTTGAGGTTACCATCACCACAAAGAAGTCTTCTTCTCGGTTTTCAAATCCCTCTTTGTGCCGGACATCCACCAAACTCAGAATAAGGCCCATTGTGCTAGGCGTACAATACTGATAACAATTTTTCACAAGGACTGGGAATCCTTGCTAACACCTCACAAGTATGACCAGCTATCTTTGCCCTGGGAACAACTAGCAATGATAACCAGGACATTTTGGTAAAGCTCTATCATACAATCTTAATATCACCTAACTTAAGGTCTTCCTCTGATGTAATACTGTAGCTATGATAATGCTGATTTTGACTACCTTATAACCTTCACTATATGGGTAAGAGACTCAGTACGCAATTGGCGTATGGGGTACCGTAAGGGTACGCACTTAGCGTAGGACACGCTCGGCCGTAACCGAGACGCACATGCGGCACGCTCGCTCACAGCTCAATGCGTGGTGTCGAGCACGCTATAGGCGGGCGACTACCATAATGCTACGCAATCTGCGTTGCGGACGCTCGAGACCACGAGGAGATCACGAGCGGCGCAGACGCTCGCAAGATGACAATCAGTAAACCTTGAATGTAACACACAGAAAGGATACTCTTATGCTGTAAACCTTGTACTGAAACACTGTAGCGATATAACGCTGCTTGACCTAGTTAATACTAAAGCTGTTTGCGCGATCGAGACGCTCTTATTACCCACTGCAATGTAATGAACACACAATACCGTGCTAAGGTTCCAACACCTTTACTAACAAGCTTTTAAGTTATATCGAAAAGGGTAAAACAGTTCACAAGTCATACACTACAAACTAACATATAATTCTAACCAAATATCTAGACAGAAATATACAATAACGTCACAATCTTATACTATAACAGAGAGAGAGAGAGGGAAATGGCCAATACAAAACAGAGAACGAATTTGATTACAGAGAATTACTTACACACACTGGGAACGATCGCTGCGCTTATTCCTGGTACAAGCTCCAAGTTAGTCAATATGAAAACCGCTTGTGGAGTGAGAGAGTGAGCTGTCCAGGCTGGCTGATCTTATATACACTGCATACAGTATACTACAAAGGGACCTATAATCTCATTGTTCATTGGACACAGGAATGTCTCCTCGCATCATAACAAAAGGTCATAGGTTAGTTTGAACAGGTGGGCTGTCACTATTACAGCTCAGGTGGGAGGGAATCGCCGTGCTCGTAATGAGTGTGTGTATAAGGAGCTTGGGCACCACGGTGAATATCTTTCATTTTGTTATGGGATACAGTCATTACTGCAGGCAATACTTTTCCAATATAACATAACCCTTCTGAGTTTGGGGCAAGCCACTTATACGCCTTCCTCCCGCATATGAAATATGCATCATCGGGGAGAACATATGGGACGGAGTGTGACATTACCATGTTACAAATTTTCCATGTGAACTCTCCTAACCCTAATTCTCCCATCTGTTTAGTACACGTATCAGTTTGTACGATCTGTGCACAGTATCCTGGTGATACTTCTCCAACTCGCATGATCCTACTTCCTAAGGTGTACCTATACCGAAAGAATTTCCTATGATCGGCTATCTGGCGTATAAGTTCTGTATCTACGGGCAATCTGTCGGCTCTATGTGAGAATGTCATGGTTTGATTACTCCATGACACTTCCCAATTTCCCGGCTTTCGGGGATTGGAAATGTTAAAGCACACTAGGGATCTATCCACATGATATTGGTGGAGCTTCAAACTAGGAGGACTAGAGATATTAAACCTCCTGTCCACCGGCCTCCAACCACTTAGCTCAAGTACCTCTCCTACCGTTAAAGGGAATGGTACTAGTCCTGATTTGCTATGGCCTTGAGGTATTTGAGAGCATACCCAACAATCTGTCTGATTTAACACTTTACCCACTAAGGAGTGATAGTCACTCAATGGATGCCGGTCCATATGGATATTAAAACTGGATTGGCATTTCTTGATACACCCATCCTCGACTATACTGTCACAGTGTGTACAGATGCAGTTCTCTTCAGCTAACAATCCTTCACAATTTCTTCTATTGTCAATGCTACCAGATCGTTTTCTGATACTCACCTTTACTCAGTGATTATGTTGTTTTTGGAAATCTACGCCTCCGTCCTGGTCATCAGAACCCATTCCAGATCCTTCCTCGACCTCCATGGTACTCTCACCGAAACAGACTGCTCTGGTCAACATCATGGTTAACAGAAAAATCTGTATCACAGTCTCTTGGGGCAAGTCCATCTTAGAGGAGTAAAAGGAGAAAATAAGAAGGGGGAAGGGAAATAGGAGGGAGGTGGGAACTGGAGAAAATAACAAATGAGAAAAAGAAATCTGGCTCGACAAGCTTCCGGTCTTATTATCCTCAACGCTCAGGTGTCGTCTCAATCTTCCCTGAACAGACACTCTAGTGATACAACCTCTACCGTCTGTTCTTTGTCACGGGACCTCTCTGGATCCGCAACCTTTTTACAATGAGACGTATGGACCCAAGTCTCTCTCTCGGCAACCTTCAATGCAATTGTGCTGGTCAATAAGACTTGATATGGTCCTTCCCATCTGTCAATAAGGCAACCTGAGCGTAGAAAATTCCGTATCATTACATAATCCCCAGGTTCAATGTCATGACAATTACTGTCTGGCAAATCAGGAATCACCAACTTTAGATTATCATTCTGATTCCTCAATTGCTTACTCATCTTAACCAAGTACTTTACGGTTACTTCATTGTTACATTTCAAATCATCCTGGGGGTTAATCATAACATGGGGTTGTCGACCAAACAGAATTTCAAAAGAAGACAGATTAAGAGGGGACCTGGGAGTGGTTCTGATGCTGTATAATACAATTGGCAACGCTTCAGGCCACAACAGTCCTGTTTCAGTCATTACCTTGCTCAATTTATTTTTAATAGTGCTGTTAACTCTTTCCACCTTTGCACTCGCCTGGGGGCGGTACGGAGTGTGCAGCTTACTATTAATTCCCATCAACTTACACATTGTTTGAAAGACTTCACCTGTAAAATGGGTACCCCTATCACTTTCAATTATTCTAGGGATACCGTACCTACACACAAATTCCTGCACAATTTTCTTTGCAGTAAATACAGCGGTATTTGTGGCCGCGGGAAATGCTTCGACCCAATTTGAGAACACATCAATACAGACCAAAACATATTTTAGATTTCTACAAGGTGGTAATTGTATGAAATCAATCTGTATTTCCTGGAAAGGGCCATCTGTCGGAGGGATATGGGATGGCTCTGTCGGTATTGCCTTTCCGATATTCTTCCTCAAGCAGGTAAGGCATGTCATCGCTCTTTTACCCGCATGGGAAGAAAATTCTGGGGCGCACCAATAAGCTCTTACTAGCTTACACATTCCTTCTTTGCCTAGATGAGTCAGCCCGTGTGCTGCTTCCGCTAGACTTGGAAGGTGTGCTCTGGGTGCCACTGGTTTACCCTGTCCATCTGTCCAGAGTCCTGATGACTCCTGGCCATATCCTTTTGACCTCCAAACTGCCTTTTCCTGTGGTGAACACAAATTTTGCATTTCACACAATTTCTGTGTGTTTACAGTATTAAAAACCATCAGCTGTGTGGTGTCAGTCTGTCTGGGGGTACTGGCTGCTGATTTAGCAGCTTCGTCTACTCGGCTGTTACCAAGTGATACCGGGTCTTGGCTATACGTGTGAGCTTTACACTTGATAACAGCCACTCTGTCAGGTTCCTGTATCGCTGTTAGAAGTCTTTTGATGTGGGCTGCATGCGCTACGGGTGTGCCAGCTGCCGTCATGAAATTTCTGAGTCGCCATAGGGCTCCGAAATCATGGACTGCTCCGAAGGCGTACCTAGAATCTGTGTAAATATTGGCTGACTTGCCCTTAGCCAATTCACATGCTCTGGTTAGGGCAACCAGTTCAGCAACTTGTGCAGAGTGAGGTGGGCCTAGCGGTTCTGCTTCTATGGTACCTTGGTCATCTACGACTGCGTATCCAGTACACAAGTCTCCCGAGTCCGTCTGTCTGTGACAACTACTGTCAGTGTAGAAAGTAAAATCTACATCTTCCAGTGGGTTGTCACTGATGTCAGGCCTTGCCGTGAAATTTTGGGTCAAATATTCCATACAATCATGCGTGTCATCCCCTGTATTAAATCCTCCTTCACCATCACTCTCATCCTCCACCCTTTGTGCCTGTCCAGGCACACCTGGGAGATATACGTTGCAGGATTTAATGCGCTGCATCTCCTTATGGTGATGTTTACGGGGGCCATCAATGCCAATTCCCATCTTGTAAACCGCGCTGATGAGACGTGTCTGGTTTGGGCAGAATTCAGCAAGGCTGACACTGCATGTGGTGTATGAATTGTGAGGTTGTGTCCTAGCACTACATCTTCGCTTTTTGTAACTAGCAATGGTATTGCTGCAACACTTCGCAAGCATGTGGGGAGGGATCGCGCTACCGTATCTAGCTGAGCGCTGTAGTAAGCTACCAGCCTGCTGGCATCACCATGCTTCTGGGTAAGGACACCTGCTGTGCACCCAGCACTCTCTGTTCCGTACAGCTCAAAGGGTTTCCCATAGTCTGGCATACCTAATGCCGGTGCCTGCGTTAGGCACTGTTTAAGTCTCTCAAATGCCATCTCAGATTCGTCTGTGTGTGAAATACGATCAGGTTTATTTGATGAAACCATCTCCTGCAATGGCAAGGCCAGTATGGAAAAACCTGGGATCCAGTTACGGCAATACCCACACATTCCTAAAAACGTTCTAATCTGTTGCTGTGTTTGTGGCAGGGTCATGTCACGAATTTCTTGTATTCTTTCAGCGGTGAGGTGTCTCAGTCCTTGTGTTAGACAGTGTCCCAAATACTTCACCTGGCCCTGGCATAATTGTAACTTGTCTTTGGAAACTTTGTGTCCTGTGTCTGAAAGATGAAACAGGAGTTGTTTCGTATCTTTCAGGGATGCTTCCAGTGAATCTGAACACAGTAGTAAATCATCCACATACTGTATCAATATTGATCCACTCTCTGGTTGGAAAGACTGTAAACAATCATGCAGAGCCTGTGAGAAAATACTTGGACTGTCTATGAAACTTTGTGGTAAGCGAGTCCATGTATATTGGACTCCTCTGTATGTGAATGCAAATAAGTATTGACTGTCAGGGTGCAGAGGTCCGAGAAGAAGGCGGAGGAGAGGTCAATCACAGTGAAAAATTTGGCAGTGGGAGGGATTTGCATAAGGATAACAGCTAGATTTGGCACTACGGGGAATTGACTCTCAACTATTTTGTTGACCCCTCTTAGATCCTGTACTAATCTGTAACCCCTCCCCCCACTCTTTTTAACAGGGAAGATGGGACTATTGGCCATGCTGGACGTCCTTACCAGAATACCCTGTTGTAGCAAGCGCTCTATTACAGGGTAAACTCCTAACTCCACCTCTGGCTTCAGAGGGTACTGTGTGATATTTGGAGCTATCCTACCATCTTTTACTTGCACAACTACTGGGGCTACATTTGCCATCAATCCAGTGTCTTGTCCATCCTTGGTCCAAAGTGACTCCGGTATCTGTGGAGTCATTTCTTCTACCTTAGATGGACAACTATTTACAATAACAGTGTGTGACATTAATCTTGTTGGGGAGTCTAACATATCTTGTGCTTCCTGAGCGTGGTTTTCGGGTATGTCCAAGAACACACCTTCAGGAGTACAATATATGACGCATCCCATTTTGCACAGTAAATCTCTCCCTAAGAGATTAGTCGGAGCCGATGCAGCCAGCAGAAAAGAATGCTTGGTATGCAAAGGCCCTATCGTAACCTCTGTTGGTTTGCTTAAAGGGTATTGTCGTACTACTCCTGTTACTCCCATGGCTGGAATTGTTTTACCAGTGGTTCTCATGCCCACGGTCGAATTTATCACTGACTTGGCCGCCCCCGTATCTACAAGGAAATTTAGAGATTTACCAGCTACATCGATTGTGACCTCGGGTTCACTTCCAGGGCTCGCAATCAATTTCACTGGCTGCAGATTACAGGTGTGGCCCAACCCCTATGGTGTGTGGTGACCTCCCTGCTTTGCAGTTGCAGCTATCACCTATGAAGGGGGTAACTGGGTATTATCAGAGACTTGCCAGTCTCTTTTTGGGGGATACCTTCTTGTTTCCCCTGCGTGTGGCTCATAACTCCGTCTCTGCGGTCCTTGATCCCAATTTCGTGTGTCATGTCGTTGTCTAGGGGGTTGATATGATTTTTGTGCATTTTTCGATCTACAGTCTCGTGCAAAATGTCCCTATTTATGACAGTAATAACAAGTTACCACATTTGACTTACCCACAGGGGTCGGAGATTTATACAGAGGTGGCCTTGTGGTCAGGGCCTGTATACTTACGGCCATTAACTTATCACTTTGTGACTCCCTGTGTCTGGTGATATTCCGATCATGATCAATAGCGGCCTCTCTCAAAGTAGCCACCGACAGACCTCGCCAACATGGTTGGGTGGTCTGTACCCTTGTCCTTAATACTTCCTTTAAACCATCCATTAATACAGATACTGCTACTTCTCTATGATTTACATTTGTCTTAATGTCTTCTATGCCTGTATACTTAGCCATTTCCTGTAGTGCCCAATGAAAATACTCAGCAGCTGTTTCTGCCTCTTTTTGTTTGATGGAGAAAATTTTGTTCCATTTGGCAACAGTTGGAAAATACTCTTTTAACTGTAAATTTATTCTCTTTACATTATCTTGGTTGTACTTATCCGTAAGGGGTACGTCTTCATCTAATTTACAGTCAGCTAAAAATCTTGCTGAGTCGACATTGGAGGGTAAAAATGCCCTCAGCAATATCTGCCAGTCTTTGTTATTGGGCTCCACAGTATTTCCTAGATCTCTAATGTATTTCTGGCTTGCAACTAGATCTTTTCTAGGATCAGGGAATTCAGACACCATTGCTCTTACTTCCATTCGGGAAAAAGGGCAGTGCATGGCAATGTTTCTGACAGGAGGGACTCCTGAAGTGTCAGTTTTCCCATTTGGCACTGCAATTACCCTAACGGGATTAAGTTTAATAACATCATTCTGAGTAGATTCTACAATATGTGGTGAAATGGTTTCAGCATAGTGTATGGTGCCGTACTTACCAGTTGATACGACCTCACCTGTCCCTCCACTAGGTGTTATGATACCAGTACGTCTGACCAGAGGAGATCTTATGACGGAGGTCAGAGTACTGGAAGGGAATGCTGGTTACGGGAGCAGGAAAGCCTAGTAACCCCTGGCGCCCTAACTCCGTTGTCTCGCCCGTGTTATCAGAAATCCCCTGCGAGACTATGGTTGCTTGAGCCCATGGCAGCCGCGTTTGAAGGGCGGATTATGTCTGCCCAACTCCGATGCCCCCTCAGGTCTTAATGGGAGACAAAGGGAAATCCGAGACAGGGTGATAACAAGGGGCCCTCTGACTAAGCAACCATGCCAGGGGCTACAAGCTAACTAACTTAAACCAGAAGTATGTGCGGACAAACCGCCAGGGAAAAGGACAACCAAAAATCCACAAATCCGTTACTCCTATCCAGCACCGCTGGATACCAGAGTGGATTTGTGGGAGCGGAATCCTCCGCAAAAGCTCCGAAACACAATACAACAAAATAATAAATAGTAAGCGGTCAAGCCGCAACACACGGCTACGCCGCGACTCACGAACACCACAGGATGTTAAAGGTGCTCGGTCTGGACTCCAGGAAAAGATGACAACTTCCGAGTACTGGAC
Source organism: Pseudophryne corroboree (assembly GCF_028390025.1). NCBI lineage: Eukaryota > Metazoa > Chordata > Amphibia > Anura > Myobatrachidae > Pseudophryne > Pseudophryne corroboree. Next base: position 423,999,571 of record NC_086451.1, on the reverse strand, counting down.
CACTGAGGACAGGAACGACCGGATAGACAGGACTGGAAAACTCTCTGCAACAGACACAGCAAACAGGAAGCTATTACCGGCGTCTGTGAGAAGTCCTGAGAGTGCTTTTAATTGGGAGCTCTCCAATCAGGAGCCAGACAGGGTAATTAACAATCATGCCGTGCAGCTGCATGCTGCACGGCCAGGATACCAATGAGGTGATTAATCTAGACCCAGCAACGGGGAACGCGGTCCGACAGTGGCGTCCCCGTTGCTAGGGTCTGAGCGGCTCCGTGCGCCCGGCGTCTAGCGTTGCTAGGGAGCCGGCGGCTGTCCGCATGCGGCGTCCCTAGTTGCTAGGCGCCGGGCCGCACTGACGGGCGGACCCTCGGCGCCTAACAGTACCCCCCCCCTTGAGGAGGGGTCAAGGAACCCCTAAGGCCAGGTTTCTGAGGAAATTCTCGAAAAAATGCCTTTTTGAGCCTCGGGGCATGGAGATCCTCATCCAGGACCCAAGACCTTTCTTCTGGACCATAACCTCTCCAATGCACCAAAAAATAAAGCCGACCCCGGGACAACTTGGAATCGAGAACCTTCTCCACCAAGAACTCCTGCTGACCCTGTACATCTATTGGTGATTTCCCCTGAGAGATCTTCCGAGGAAATCTACTGGAAGAAACGTATGGTTTCAACAAGGAGCAATGGAAGGTATTTCCGATCCGGAGAGTTCTTGGTAAACGTAACCGGAAAGCAACTGGATTGATTTTTTTTATAATATGAAATGGTCCAATAAATTTAGGGCCCAATCTGGCTGAGGTTTGTCGAAGTTTAATGTTGCGAGTCGACAACCATACCCTATCTCCAACTTTAAAAGTGCACGGCCGCCGGAGCCTGTCAGAAATTTTTTTTTCCCGAAATGCCGCTTTTCTGAGAGCAAGGTGCACTTTTTTCCAAATGAGTCTGAGATGAGCGGTCAGGGTCAGTGAGGAGACAGAGGAATGTTGAAAAAAGGAATTAGCTCTGGGGTGAAAACCGAAAACTGTAAAAAATGGAGACACATTGGTGGAGGAATGACAGGCATTGTTGTAAGCAAACTCCGCCAACGGAAGAAACTCGGACCAGTCATTTTGGAGTTTGGCCGAGTACAAACGCAAATATTGTTTTAATGATTGATTAACTCGCTCAGTCTGCCCGTTGGATTGGGGATGGTAGCCAGACGTTAAAGACAATTTCATCTTTAAAGAGGCACAAAAAGACTTCCAAAATTGTGCAATGAATTTTGGACCCCGATCAGAAACAATATCAGTGGGTAACCCATGGAGTCTGAAAACATGGCGGAGGAACAAAACTGCCAATCCCTGGGCAGATGGCAATCGGGGAAGAGCAATGAAATGGGCCATCTTGCTAAAACGGTCAACTACCACCCATATGACTCGGCATCCGGCTGACAGAGGGAGGTCCACCACAAAATCCATGGAAATATGAGACCATGGCCTGAGAGGAACATTCAAGGGCATAAGTTGACCGATAGGCAAGGAACGGGGAACTTTATGCTGTGCACAGACCTGACACGAAAAAACAAACTCCTTAATGTCTTTGGAAAGACCAGGCCACCATACTGAGCGGGAGACTAATTCCAAAGTCTTAGCGATCCCCGGATGCCCGGCAACTTTGCTATCATGAAACTCCGTCAAAACAGTTGCTCTCAAAAACTCAGGGACATAAAGACGACCAGCAGGAGTATTTCCAGGAGCTTGATGTTGAAGCTGCTTTAACTGGGTAAATAAATCTTGTGTGAGGCCTGCCCGAATGACTGAAGACGGAAGTATGGGAGTAACAGGACTGTTATCATGAACTGGAAGAAAACTGCGTGACAGGGCATCCGCCTTGGTATTCTTGGAACCTGGCCTGAAGGTGATAATAAACTTGAAACGAGTAAAAAATAAAGCCCAACGAGCTTGCCGGGCATTCAGCCGTTTAGCTGATTCAATGTACTGAAGATTTTTGTGATCAGTCAAAACTGAAATGGTATGTGTTGCTCCCTCAAGCCAATGCCTCCACTCCTCGAAAGCCCATTTAATAGCCAGTAATTCCCGGTTACCAACATCGTAGTTGGATTCAGCAGAAGAGAATTTCCTGGACATAAAGGCACAAGGATGTAATTCTAGAGAATCCGGATCCTTCTGAGATAGGATAGCCCCTACTCCAACCTCCGAGGCATCAACCTCAACAATGAAAGGCAATTCTGGGTTGGGATGTCTGAGGACTGGGGCTGAGACAAAGGCTTGTTTCAAGGCCTGAAAAGATAACTCAGCTTCACGTGACCAGTTGGTTGGATCCGCTCCCTTCTTAGTCAGTGCCACAATGGGAGCAACTAGGTCAGAGAAAGAGTGAATAAATCTTCTATAATAACTCGCAAACCCTAAAAAGCGCTGAATTGCTTTTAAGTTGGTGGGTTGCGCCCAACTAAGGATGGCTTGGAGCTTCTTCGGTTCCATACAGAATCCCCGAGGGGAAATAATGTACCCTAAAAAGGATACCTCCGTGACATGAAATTCACACTTCTCCAGCTTGGCATATAGGTGATTTTCACGTAATTTTTTTAGAACCTGACGCACCTGGGTAACGTGTTGTTCAATAGAGTCAGAATATATCAAGATATCGTCTAAGTAGACTACTACGAATCTTCCAAGAAAATCACGGAGCACATCGTTAATGAGATCCTGGAAAACTGCCGGAGCGTTAGACAGGCCGAATGGCATAACCAGATACTCATAGTGACCAGACTGAGTACTGAATGCCGTTTTCCACTCATCCCCTGACTTGATTCGGATGAGGTTATATGCTCCTCTCAGGTCAATCTTAGAAAAAATCACAGCCGAACGTAGCTGATCAAAGAGGACAGAAATCAGCGGCAAAGGGTAAGTATTTTTTACTGAGATTTTATTCAAGGCTCTAAAGTCAATGCAAGGTCTGAGTGATCCATCCTTCTTCTCCACAAAGAAGAAGCCTGCACTTAAAGGGGATTTAGATGGCCTGATAAATCCTTTCCCTAGGCTTTCTTTAACATACTCATTCATGGCCACAGTTTCTGGTCCGGACAATGCATATAACCTTCCCTTAGGCAAAGTGGCACCAGGAATTAGCTCAATAGCACAATCATAAGGCCGATGGGGAGGCAGAATGTCCGCATTGCCCTTGGAAATTACATCAACAAAATCCTGGTATTCCACAGGAATGGGTGCGGGAATGACAGCAGCTATTCTGATGGGAAGCGTAATACATTCCTTATTACAGATGGTACCCCATTGTGAGATCTCCCCCGACTGCCAATCAATGATGGGATTATGAAAGGCCAGTCAAGGGTGACCCAGAACCACTGGAACTGCTGGGCAATGGGTAAGGAAAAATTCAATTTTTTCGGAATGAAGAGCTCCTACCGAAAGTAGTACAGGAGGTGTACCGAGAGAAATAACCCCATTGGACAAGGGACTCCCATCTAAACCATGCATGGTGATACACCTACCCAAGGCTAACTGAGGAATACCTAAGGCCTTGGCCCACGTTAAGTCCATAAAGTTCCCTGCAGCTCCACTGTCAACAAAAGCCAACACCGATGAACAGAGGCTGCCAAAGGAAACTTTAGCTGGGACTAACAGTGAATTATTTGAGGAGATAAGCTGCAGACCAAAGTGAACCCCCTCACAATTCACTTGGTCGAGGCGTTTCCCGACTTGTTCGGACAATTACGGGCAAAATGTCCCTTACACCCACAGTACAAACAAAGACCAGAATTTTGCCTTCTGGTTCTTTCTTCAGGAGACAGCTTGGAGAGACCTATCTGCATGGGCTCCTCTATGTCCACAGGAATGGAAAAAACACAAGGAGTAGACCCGACAGGTGCTCCTTTTTCAGCCCTCCGCTCTCTGAGACGACGATCAATCTTAATAGAAAGCTCCATGAGTTTATCAAGAGTCTCAGGAGCGGGATACTGAAGGAGACTGTCTTTTATAGACTCAGATAAGCCGAGGCGAAACTGACTGCGCAGGGCTGGGTCATTCCATCCACAGTCGTTCGACCAACGGCGAAACTCCGTACAATAAATCTCTGCGGGATTCTTACCCTGTCTGAGAGCACGCAAATGACTCTCGGCGGATGCCTCTCTATCAGGGTCATCATACAATAGCCCTAAAGACCCCAGAAAGGCGTCTACAGACAACAATGCCGGATCGTCTGTTCTTAAACCAAAAGCCCAAGTCTGGGGATCCCCCTGAAGTAAAGAAATAATAATTCCGACCCGCTGAGATTCCGTACCTGAGGAGACTGGTCTTAAACGAAAATAAAGTTTACAAGACTCTTTAAAATTAAAAAACTGCTTTCTATCCCCAGAAAAACGGTCAGGCAAATGCATTTTCGGTTCAGGAACGACCCTCGGGGAAGTCCGTAACAGATCTTCCTGTGACCTCACCCGAAGGGATAGATCCTGAACCATCTGAGTAAGTTCTTGAATCTGACTAACTAGAAGCTGGCCAGGATTTGGCCCTACACCAGTGGGATTCATGAGGCCGACAAATCTTCCAAACTGAATAAGGGAAAAAATCAAATCCTGTTTAATTTTTTTAAATTTTAGTCTGGCCGGTAATAATGTTATGATACCAGTACGTCTGACCAGAGGAGATCTTATGACGGAGGTCAGAGTACTGGAAGGGAATGCTGGTTACGGGAGCAGGAAAGCCTAGTAACCCCTGGCGCCCTAACTCCGTTGTCTCGCCCGTGTTATCAGAAATCCCCTGCGAGACTATGGTTGCTTGAGCCCATGGCAGCGGCGTTTGAAGGGCGGATTATGTCTGCCCAACTCCGATGCCCCCTCAGGTCTTAATGGGAGACAAAGGGAAATCCGAGACAGGGTGATAACAAGGGGCCCTCTGACTAAGCAACCAGGCCAGGGGCTACAAGCTAACTAACTTAAACCAGAAGTATGTGCGGACAAACCGCCAGGGAAAAGGACAACCAAAAATCCACAAATCCGTTACTCCTATCCAGCACCGCTGGATACCAGAGTGGATTTGTGGGAGCGGAATCCTCCGCAAAAGCTCCGAAACACAATACAACAAAATAATAAATAGTAAGCGGTCAAGCCGCAACACACGGCTACGCCGCGACTCACGAACACCACAGGATGTTAAAGGTGCTCGGTCTGGACTCCAGGAAAAGATGACAACTTCCGAGTACTGGACCACTGAGGACAGGAACGACCGGATAGACAGGACTGGAAAACTCTCTGCAACAGACACAGCAAACAGGAAGCTATTACCGGCGTCTGTGAGAAGTCCTGAGAGTGCTTTTAATTGGGAGCTCTCCAATCAGGAGCCAGACAGGGTAATTAACAATCATGCCGTGCAGCTGCATGCTGCACGGCCAGGATACCAATGAGGTGATTAATCTAGACCCAGCAACGGGGAACGCGGTCCGACAGTGGCGTCCCCGTTGCTAGGGTCTGAGCGGCTCCATGCGCCCGGCGTCTAGCGTTGCTAGGGAGCCGGCGGCTGTCCGCATGCGGCGTCCCTAGTTGCTAGGCGCCAGGCCGCACTGACGTTCGGACCCTCGGCGCCTAACACTAGGGGCCTTTGATACTGCTCTTACTGGCTGGGCCGTGCCCACTGTTGTTTCTGCTATGGTGGCTGCTAGAGAGAGTGCTGATATTGTTGTTGGGTCATCCTCTTTGTCACACTCCTGGGGAAAGTTTAAAACAGGGTACAGCTTGCACGGATTAGTATTTGCATCAATAATCTTAGTCACATTATTCTTAACATTTATACAGTTACTAAGTGCATGTTTATCATACACCAGTGTGTCATTCTCTGTAACCACTTTCTCTCCCGTTATGTATGGTGGCAGTGGCGCCGTGGCTATCAGTTTCCTGATAGGGTTAGATCCAGCCACTTGAGCCAATCCTCTCTGTATTTCACCCTCCTGTTGCCATAACTGTAAATAGTCATAATGTTTGATCCGTCTCTTTGCAGATTTAATGAGACATATCCTTCTCCTTAGATTTTGTAACACATCTGGGCTAAAACTGCCTACTCGTGGGAACTTTTCCCCATCATGCACAGTCATTCTTTCCCATTCATTGCACAAAACCTCTGTGTGTGAACCGTATTTCTCACACATTACATACCTTGCCGACCCGATTGGTCGGTTTACTAAGTCAACCCGAACCGAGGTTGATTGCTCCCTACCTGAACAACTGGCCTCCATCTTTGCAGGTGTTGCTTTCACTACCTCTGACCTTCAAATCATTGTCTTCAACGAACCCTTACAAAAACCAAGATGTCCGGGGTAAGCCGGTGGCGGAAGTTTACCGAGTACTCCACTCACTCGCCCACGTCGACCAATACGCCCACACACTGCCTTAGCACTGGCGTACTCAACCTAGGGCCCCTGCGACCTGAACCTCTATTCACTGGAACATGTGGGTGTGATCCGCAGAGCACTTAACCCTTTCCAGTAACTATTGGTTGTTGGATAGTTCCCGAGTGACCAGCGAACCTCCCTTAAAATAAAAAAATTTACACAAATCACGTTAGAATGTACAAATAGCGTTTGTGACCCCTCTAGCGTACGTAAATGGTACTGGGTCAAGTTACTAACTAATGCACACAATTACGTGCGGTACAATCGTTCTGCACATAAGCAACTAATCTTATGTGCGGAACGACCAACGGAATCGAAAATTGTGGCTGCGAATTCCTTCAGCCTGAGCTTAATGGCCTATATGGGTATCGCACCAACCCTTTGTGGTGTTGTGCTCCTTTTATCTATAGCGGACTACTTAGTCTGCTGTACCTAGACCGCCTGGTCTGTGCTACAGTAGACCTCCTGGTCTGCTATACTCTAATGCTCTTTTTTTAAATGTTTAACAAGGGATGCCTCCCAAGCCACCATGCAGTCACTTACACGTATGTACCTCACGAGAACTCGATGATTTCCTGTGGTTCAACCCCAAGAATTTTAGAAACTTATATATATGTATACACACTCTTTCACCTCATATACTCTTTACTTTCGTTTCTGCGCAGAAATCCCTTTCATTCAGTAACACAGTCTAGTCCAGATGAGTCGCAAATTAGAGAAGGATCTATTACAGATGTAGCCACCTTTATCTTGAGTGGCCGCGGCGGTTGTCCCGTTCGACCATACGCAGCGTACTGTGGCGTAGCGAGGCGCGCCTAGCCACAGAGAGGCTATCTAATCGCACGGAGACAGACATTTGACGTTTGGCGTTACCTTTACGTGTAATACCTGCGATCAGCCACCAGATGTCGCTTTTTACAATCACCACTGCGCATGCGTGTGGTCTCCCGTAAAATACAATACTGACATACATAATAAGGACTACTTTACTAAGGCGTCTCATTACGCTGCATACAGCAAATACTGTACTCATTACGCTGCATTATTTAATACAGTACTGTATATACAGTACGACACCGACGCAAATACAGTAGTACAGCATACAGTATATGATCCATCTACAATACTTTATGAATACTGTATGTGAGCGTCCAAGTCCCGCAGACAAAACACAGTACTGTAAAACCAGTAGTGTACACTGTCGCAAATGGATGTGTGTTACAAGTTCACTATTGCCTCTCAAGATTAGGAATTTTCTACAGTATGTTATCGTCCTAATCCCGTAGCCATTACAGCATAATCAAAACCAACGGATTTATACATTTGTCTGCGGCGAAGTGGTGAAGTGTTTCGCTTCCTATACTCAGAGTCCAGGGTTCGATTCCTTAAGTACGAATGCATGTTACTGTAGTTTTTTTCAGACACTTTATTATTTTTTTTATTCACATACTGTAAACCAGGGCATACAGTAGCTGCATGAGCGGTTCTATGCGATCGAGTCCGGTGTACCATAATGTGCAGGTTCTATGCAGGTTAAGGTACTATGCTCCGTACACAGTACACATACAATTCTGTAGCTGGGCAGACTGAATAGAAATGGCTACCACCTATGACTCCTTGCCCCACAGAGGCCCTAGGCTACGGAGCAAGTAATAGTCCAGATTGTACAGACTATGGGGCAATGCTGAAGGAGCGTCACAATCCCCTAGCTAAAATACACAGTATGCATATTATGGTACACCGGACTCGATGACATACTGTAGCACACTGGCAAAATGGCCGCCGCCCCTGAACCCTTGTGCAGGTTATGGGGCAATGCTGAAGGAGCGTCACAATCCCCTAGCCAAAATACACAGGGGAGGGATAAGCTACTGTAGGATTGCATACAGTATTACGGTACACCGGACTCAATCGCATAGCACACTGTCAAAACGACCACTACCCATGAACCCCCACCTCCTGAACCCCCACCTCGTGGCAGGCAGCAGTTGGGTATGGAATGAGAAATGGCATAAGCTGTGCAGGCTACGGGGCGATGCTGAAGGAGCGTCACAATCCCCTAGCCAAAATACACAGAGATACTGTAAGCGAGGTCTATGCACATTACAGTACTGTACGTTACACCGGGCTCGGTCGCATAGCAAACTGACAAAACACAAGTTTTACAGTACATACAGTAAAGCAGGCCAAAGCTGCAGGAGAGTTTCTACTGTAAAGGTTCTATGCACCGTACGGTAATGTACACATACCTGTACAATTCTATAGCAGGGCAGACTCAATTGAAATGGCTACCGCCTGTGACTCCTACAGTAGCTCCTAGGAGGCACTCAGCTATGGAGCAAATAACAGCACAGATTTTGCAGGCTACGGGGCAATGCTGAAGGAGCGTCACAATCCCCTAGCTACAATACACAGGGGTGATAGAGATAATCGAGTGGCTGGAGGGGGGTCCCCTTGATTTAAGGGGCCCCCACTCCTCCAGGGTACTCCGGCCAGGTGTGACTAGTTGGGTATTTAATTCCATGGCCGCAGGGACCGGTATAAAAGTCTCCCCCGGCTGTGCATTATCTGTCCAGCTAGTGGAGCCCAGTGCTGATTCAAAAAATATGGGGAACCCCTACGCTTTTTTTGTCCCCCTTATTTTTTGCACCAGGACCAGGCGCAGAGCCCGGTGCTGGTTCTAAAAAGATGGGGGATCCCGTGTCCATTTTTTCCGTATTCCTTCCGGAATTCGACTGCAATTGCATATACAGTACTGTACCCCTTAATGTCACTGCTTACAGTATACAGTATTTAGACATGAGCTTGTGTACAGTATCTGTCATGAGGTGCTTTTTTCACTGACACTATAACTTTTTTCTATTGTGATATACTGTACAGAGGCGGCAAACTAGCCAAACGGGAATAATCAGCTTCTGCAGAATAAAATGAGATGCTACAGTACATGCCTATATTCTGTGAGTGACTGCGGCTCTATGAAATTAAATCAGAAAATTTAAATATGAAATGCATTACTAATGTGTGGCATTACTGTACTGTATGTGTATAAGGTGTACTACAATATTTTCTGGTGTAACATAAGGAAAGGGCACTACTGCATGGTCTAATGCAGTGGTTCTCAAACTTGGTCCTCAGGACCCCACACAGTGCATGTTTTGCAGGTAAACCAGCAAGTGCACAGATGTATTCATTACTAACTGACACATTTTAGAAGGTCCATACAGTAGGTGGAGCTAATTTTTTCACTTGTGATTCTGTGAGACCTGCAAAACCTGCACTGTGTGGGGTCCTGAGGACTGAGTTTGAGAACCTGTGGTCTAATGTAAATAAAGATGAATGTGGTGGGGTGTAATGTGAATAAGGGGCATTACTGTTAGGAGTAATGTGGTACTATGATATGATGTCATGAGAATAAGAGACACCACTGCATGATATAATGTGAATAAAGTTGCAGTACTGTGTTGTGTCATTTCATCTTCGGGTATTATTGTGTTACCATGCCCCTTCCCAGCAAGAACATACTGTACACTGTTTTGGGCTGGCACTAAATGTGCACATTGTTCTTATTTAGATTATAGGGGGTAGGAGCGCCAAAATGGGTGATGGTGCTGGGAAAGGGGTGCAGGGTTAGAGGCGGAACTACGTAGCATCTGTGCAAGAGGGCATCAGCCAAAATCTAGCCTAGGGCATCATGTTGGTCAGGTTTGGCTCTGATAATACTGTATACTGTACTCTTACTGTACTTTGCATTCAATACAGATACTGTTTGCACACAGGTTTTACATGAATCATTGGCAATGCTGCAGGAGTGTCTCATTAGGCAATCTAAAATATACCACGACTATGGGTGGGGATACAGTAGGGAAGTTCTGTCACCATAAGCTGTCTGCTGTGTATAGCATATTTCCATCTGAGATGCATTTGTGTGTTTGTAATAAGAAAAAAACATTTTACTGTACATTTAGTGGATACAGTATTTCTCCCCCATAATGACGTATCATACTGTACAGGTACCCTCATGTACTGTACCGTACCATACTGTAAAATTGAATATTTATTGGAAAAACATCAATATTAATGTAAAAATAAAGTATTACAACATCCGATTCCATGTACTGCACTGATCAAAATGTACAGTACTCTTATTCAGGACTTATAAAACTGAAAATAACTGTTCATACAGTACACATCAATAACATTACTACTGTATAATATTCTACATTAGTTTATGCAATAATCAGACAAAGGCAATTTTATCATTTTTTTTAATAATGCACCAATTTAAAATTTTAAACAGAAAATACAGAACTACATATTTGTGGCTTGACCATTTCTTTCAACTACAACAGGTAATACTTTATACAGGTGATTTATATAATTATTACAATGTTCAGGTGTGAGTACTTCTAGCCAAAATTTCTTTATCCCATCCACCAGTTGCTGTTTTGTTGTTGGCTTTGCAACACTCCTAACGTACCTCTTCAATTGAGCCCACACTAATTCGATTGGGTTCATGTCTGGTGATCTATATAAAAATTAAAAAAAAGCGTATAGAAAAAATTAATTACATTACAGTAAATAGAGAAAATTAAACATACAATATTGTACTGTTTATTAAACAAAATTTTTTTTTACAGTACTAGAGTGCTATCCAAAATTTTACTTGTACACTGTTGAAAGAATACTCACTCTGGTGGTGTGCGTTCCCAATTCATACCTTTCTCTTCCATAAATTTGGCTGAGGCGGAGTGTTTAGGATCATTGTCTTGGAATATCCTATGGTGAGTTGGGTAATATTTATTCACAAATGGCACCATACATTTCTCTACTATTGTTTCTTGGAAATATTTCTTATCCATGATTCCTACAGAAATCAAAAAATGTTGTTCATTAATAAGCAACTCCTTTTATTGTGCAGTTACACGTACTCTACAGTACAACATGTATTTTTACAGAACACAGGCACAGAATAAAGTATAGTACTGTACCTTCGAAAAATAATAGGGGACCAGCTCCTAATCGTGATATGCCTCCCCATACATGGATTTTCAATGGATGCTTTGGGCGTGGTTTTAAAGAGATATGGTTACGTTTCCTGAATGACATTCTGGAGAACCGCTCAAGGGCAACAGACGATTCATCTGTGAAAATGACATCATCAAATGTTTCACCACTCTCAATCCATCGCCGTGCCTGTTCCACTCTCTTTTCTTTATTCACATCTCTTATCATTGGAGATATCCTGTGAAGAGCCAAAAATAATGAAATCAGATACAGTTATGAAATTACAGATTTACAGATTACTGTATATACAGTAGACTGTATGTGCAGTATACTGTATTATATACCTACTGTATACATTAAACTGTACATACAGTACATTAAGTTACATACAGAGTAATATATATATATACATACTGTACATACACACAAACACACACACACACACACAGTATACAGTATGTAATCATCACAATAAGCCGGCAATGCTTCATTGCTGTCTCTGAGTGCCTATACAGTAGGTATCTCTTTTGGGATAGAATATATACAGTATATACACACACACATACTGTATATAGTATAAAGTACACACTCTGTATAATGATTTATGGCATTATTATATCACGTATCAAGGGATTATTAACAGTGCATTTACTGTATGGTTTATACTGCTTTCAGTATTTTACCTTGTTGCGCCAAAGGTCCATCCCATTTTCCGTCGCATCCTTCTGATGCTGGTGGCCGATATGTCCAGGTCATACTTGGAATGGAGAATTCGTTTTATTTGCAGAGCAGTACGCTCATCATCCTCACGAGTTAGTTCCTCCACAATTTGTTGCACTCTCCTACAGTACAATACAGTATGAAAAATATGAATTCATGAACAGCACAATCACAGTTACAATTGATGAAGTTTTTATTTTATTTCAAAAAAATTGTTTATGGTATAAAGCAAGTCATTTAAACATTACAGTAGTGTACAGTACGTACCATGTGCATTTTGTAGGAAATACAAATCTGGGCGTTGTTCTCTCGAATGCATGATAGCGCACCGTTTCTAAAGTGACTATAATGCCACTTTCCTTGAGCCATGCATGGATCTCTTTGATGGTTTTATTTTCTTTTTTCATGTTGGCGATTATCTTGCTCATCGTTTTGTTGATAGTTACTGGCATGTTGTCCAACTATAATTCCTGTATGGAGAGAAAACATTTGTGAATACTGTAGTCTAAAATTTACACATCTGAAAATGCATAAGAGTTTTATGATAGAAGTTAATACTGTACATGTTTACTATCCAGTACCTGATGTTCAAATTTAAGTATTGTATACTGTACAGTACTGAAAATACAACTTCAGTGTTATGGACTGTATGAAACAGATACAGTACAGTAAATAACCCTCCTTGGAAGTGCATGGGCCCTGTGAGACTTACAGTAGTGTACAGCATAAGGGTCGACTGACATGATGTACAAGCATTACATACAGTACATGTCAGTACTGTATGTAAATTCTTCAATTATTGCCTAACAACAATGCTGCTTACTGTATATTAAATACTGTAGGCCTAGAAATGTGCATCTCAATATAGTAGTTAAAAACACAGGGGCCTATGTGGATAAGCGAGTTCTATGCACACTAAAAATGGCCACCGACCGTGAACCCCCAGCACGTGGCAGCGCTCGGATATGTAGTGAGATACAGTATGGCATACATTTCACAGTTCAGGGGGCAATGCTGAAGGAGCGTCACAATCCCCTAGCTCAATTACATTGGGATAAGCGAGGTCTATGCACACTACGGTATACCGAGCTGGATCGCTTAGCAACCTGACAAAATGGCCACCGACCGTGAACTCCCAGCACGTGGCAGCGCTCGGATATGTAGTGAGATACAATATGGCATACATTTCACAGTTCAGGGGGCAATGCTGAAGGAGCGTCACAATCCCCTAGCTCAATTACATTGGGATAAGCGAGGTCTATGCACATTACGGTATACCGAGCTGGATCGCTTAGCAACCTGACAAGATGGCCGCCGACCGTGAACTCCCAGCACGTGGCAGCGCTCGGATATGGAGTGAGATACAATATGGCATACATTTCACAGTTCAGGGGGCAATGCTGAAGGAGCGTCACAATCCCCTAGCTCAATTACACTGGGATAAGCGAGGTCTACTGTATGCACATTACGGTATACCGAGCTGGATCGCTTAGCAACCTGACAAAATGGCCGCCGACCGTGAACTCCCAGCACGTGGCAGCGCTCGGATATGTAGTGAGATACAATATGGCATACATTTCACAGTTCAGGGGGCAATGCTGAAGGAGCGTCACAATCCCCTAGCTCAATTACATTGGGATAAGCGAGGTCTATGCACATTACGGTATACCGAGCTGGATCGCTTAGCAACCTGACAAAATGGCCACCGACCGTGAACTCCCAGCACGTGGCAGCGCTCGGATATGTAGTGAGATACAGTATGGCATACATTTTAAAATACACCGGGATAAGTTGTACAGGCCATGGAGCAATGCACAGGGACATTCATCATTTACGTACAGTATATAAATAATTGTAAACCGTAAATGAAAGAATTACCGGTCAAATACTGTATGACGAAACTGTGTCAATGAGCTGGAACAGTATGGCCTGTGAAGAAGTTTTCGAAGGCAGAAACGGAGAGCAAATTATCAGGAGATTTCTGAAAGGTCGGAGAAGATCCACACAGCAAGTCTGCTTACGAGGAAACAGCTTTGCAAAGTGGGTAGCGGGGCGGTGACTGAGACGCTCTTTTATTCACATTCACACAAAAGGAATTCTTACCGCTGTGATTGGTGCCAATATAGGCGCATTCATCCTTACACCAATCACAGAGCATACTGTACTTTTGAATGTGAATAAAAGAGCGTCTCAGTCACCGCCCGCTACCCACTTTGCACATCTGTTTCCTCGTAGGCAGACTTGCTGTGTGGATCTTCTCCGACCTTTCAGAAATCTCCTGATAATTTGCTCTCCGTTTCTGCCTTCGAAAACTTCTTCACAGGCCATACTGTTCCAGCTCATTGACACAGTTTCGTCATACAGTATTTGACCGGTAATTCTTTCATTTACGGTTTACAATTATTTATATACTGTACGTAAATGATGAATGTCCCTGTGCATTGCTCCATGGCCTGTACAACTTATCCCGGTGTATTTTAAAATGTATGCCATACTGTATCTCACTACATATCCGAGCGCTGCCACGTGCTGGGAGTTCACGGTCGGTGGCCATTTTGTCAGGTTGCTAAGCGATCCAGCTCGGTATACCATAATGTGCATAGACCTCGCTTATCCCAATGTAATTGAGCTAGGGGATTGTGACGCTCCTTCAGCATTGCCCCCTGAACTGTGAAATGTATGCCATATTGTATCTCACTACATATCCGAGCGCTGCCACGTGCTGGGAGTTCACGGTCGGCGGCCATTTTGTCAGGTTGCTAAGCGATCCAGCTCGGTATACCGTAATGTACATACAGTAGACCTCGCTTATCCCAGTGTAATTGAGCTAGGGGATTGTGACGCTCCTTCAGCATTGCCCCCTGAACTGTGAAATGTATGCCATATTGTATCTCACTCCATATCCGAGCGCTGCCACGTGCTGGGAGTTCACGGTCGGCGGCCATTTTGTCAGGTTGCTAAGCGATCCAGCTCGGTATACCGTAATGTGCATACAGTAGACCTCGCTTATCCCAGTGTAATTGAGCTAGGGGATTGTGACGCTCCTTCAGCATTGCCCCCTGAACTGTGAAATGTATGCCATATTGTATCTCACTACATATCCGAGCGCTGCCACGTGCTGGGAGTTCACGGTCGGCGGCCATTTTGTCAGGTTGCTAAGCGATCCAGCTCGGTATACCGTAGTGTGCATAGACCTCGCTTATCCCAATGTAATTGAGCTAGGGGATTGTGACGCTCCTTCAGCATTGCCCCCTGAACTGTGAAATGTATGCCATATTGTATCTCACTCCATATCCGAGCGCTGCCACGTGCTGGGAGTTCACGGTCGGCGGCCATTTTGTCAGGTTGCTAAGCGATCCAGCTCGGTATACCGTAATGTGCATAGACCTCGCTTATCCCAATGTAATTGAGCTAGGGGATTGTGACGCTCCTTCAGCATTGCCCCCTGAACTGTGAAATGTATGCCATATTGTATCTCACTACATATCCGAGCGCTGCCACGTGCTGGGAGTTCACGGTCGGCGGCCATTTTGTCAGGTTGCTAAGCGATCCAGCTCGGTATACCGTAGTGTGCATAGACCTCGCTTATCCCAATGTAATTGAGCTAGGGGATTGTGACGCTCCTTCAGCATTGCCCCCTGAACTGTGAAATGTATGCCATACTGTATCTCACTACATATCCGAGCGCTGCCACGTGCTGGGGGTTCACGGTCGGTGGCCATTTTTAGTGTGCATAGAACTCGCTTATCCACATAGGCCCCTGTGTTTTTAACTACTATATTGAGATGCACATTTCTAGGCCTACAGTATTTAATATACAGTAAGCAGCATTGTTGTTAGGCAATAATTGAAGAATTTACATACAGTACTGACATGTACTGTATGTAATGCTTGTACATCATGTCAGTCGACCCTTATGCTGTACACTACTGTAAGTCTCACAGGGCCCATGCACTTCCAAGGAGGGTTATTTACTGTACTGTATCTGTTTCATACAGGAAACTAATTGCAGTCCATAACACTAATATTAAGCCCACTCCATTATCCACTCCTCCCCTGTGTATTAAACACCCCCTACCACCCTGGAAGTCATGTACCAGGGCCCCTTCATTCAGCACAATGCCCCCTTCTACAGTTTAGTGTTCTCCTTCCTGCCCCATCTGTGCAGTAAAGGAATAATTAGCAGAAATTATTTCTCCAGGTCCTACTGTACATACTGAGCGAAAGATAGAACCCCCCCTATCCCCCGCGGAGCATCAAAGCTGCCGCTGATAGCTCCCCCCACCCCTTCCGCTGGTGAGTGGGTAGGGGCCCCAGTGCATTGCTGTGTCCAGGGGCCCACACTGCTGTTAAGATGGCTCTAGTAATTGAGCTAGGGGATTGTGACGCTCCTTCAGCATTGCCCCTGGACTGTACCATACTGTATCTCACTCCATATCCAAGCGCTGCCACGTGCTGGGAGTTCACGGTCGGTGGCCATTTTGTCAGGTTGCTAAGCGATCCAGCTCGGTATAACGTAATGTACATAGACCTTGCTTATCCCGGTGTACTACAGGTATGTGCAGTAGTACTGAATGATTGCTATCACTTGTGGTGAAACACCTATCTTATCAAATACAGTAACTACTGTACAGTATAGTTGTTCGCACAGGTGATGGTAATCATACTGTATATTTAAACTGAAGTCCGTAACAGAGCATTCTGTCCCTCCTGCAGAGGTTCTTGTTGGGAGGCACAGGGAAAAAAGGCAAATACTGTACAGTATTTGCACTTTACTGTTGTGCACTTTATTTGAAAATGTACAGTTGTTTGCTATTTTTAGCATGCTGTGCTTTACATGTTTTCTTATTGTGGTTTTTATATTTTTAGACAAAAGACAAAGAATGCAGACTACCAGATTTTACGGGAGTGCCAAAACCCACCCATCAGTGGCACAGAAACTTGCTGCATTAGTCCCACAAAAGAAGAAGAAAACTGCCAAGGCGGCTCAGAAAGAAAATGTGGTGAAACCACGAAAAAATGCCAAGGCAAAGAATAATACGTTGGAGATGATATGTGGTGTGGCAAATGATGTAATTGTTCCATCTCCTGCAGATCACAGTGTTCAGCCAATGAATCTGGAAATACCGGTGCTAGAGGACGTGACAAACACGCTGCATCAGGAAGCTTCTTTTTTGGACCATGTAGCCACCCCTGGACAAGAAGACATGACACATTCACCACGAAGAAGGTTGCATTTCACAGATGTGAACACCAAAGTGCAGGACTGCCAGTGTACCTGTCCTGTTTTACTAAAGGAGCTACTCAGTAAGGTGACCAATATGGAGTCAGAAGTTGGTGGACAGGTCAATCAGCTGCAGACCGATGTGGCTGGCCTTAAAGAAGGCATAAAGGAACAGATGGTAGAAGCCATGAAGAAAGTCATTGAACAAACGAGGGAAGAATGGCAAGTTGGAGTTTGCCGCACCATCATTGCAACACACCACCAAGCGGTTCAAGTCAGCGGCCTGGACGACCGAGGCCTGGAGGACCGCAGAGGAGGCCTGGAGGACCGCAGAGGAGGCCTGGAGGACCGCAGAGGAGGCCTGGAGGACCGCAGCGGACTGGACGAAGTCAGCGGCATGGACGACCACAGAGGAGGCCTGGAGGACCGCAGAGGAGGCCTGGAGGACCGCAGAGGAGGCCTGGAGGACCGCAGAGGAGGCCTGGAGGACCGCAGAGGAGGCCTGGACGACCGCAGAGGAGGCCTGGACGACCGCAGAGGAGGCCTGGAGGACCGCAGAGGAGGCCTGGAGGACCGCAGCGGACTGGACGAAGTCAGCGGCATGGACGACCACAGAGGAGGCCTGGAGGACCGCAGAGGAGGCCTGGAGGACCGCAGAGGAGGCCTGGAGGACCGCAGAGGAGGCCTGGAGGACCGCAGCGGACTGGACGAAGTCAGCGGCATGGACGACCACAGAGGAGGCCTGGAGGACCGCAGAGGAGGCCTGGAGGACCGCAGAGGAGGCCTGGAGGACCGCAGAGGAGGCCTGGAGGACCGCAGAGGAGGCCTGGACGACCGCAGAGGAGGCCTGGAGGACCGCAGCGGACTGGACGAAGTCAGCGGCATGGACGACCACAGAGGAGGCCTGGAGGACCGCAGAGGAGGCCTGGACGACCGCAGAGGAGGCCTGGACGACCGCAGAGGAGGCCTGGAGGACCGCAGCGGACTGGACGAAGTCAGCGGCATGGACGACCACAGAGGAGGCCTGGAGGACCGCAGAGGAGGCCTGGAGGACCGCAGAGGAGGCCTGGAGGACCGCAGAGGAGGCCTGGACGACCGCAGAGGAGGCCTGGACGACCGCAGAGGAGGCCTGGACGACCGTAGAGGAGGCCTGGGGGACCGCAGCAGCGGACTGGACGAAGTCAGCGACTTGGACGACCGCAGAGGAGGCCTGGAGGACCGCAGAGGAGGCCTGGAGGACCGCAGAGGAGGCCTGGAGGACCGCAGAGGAGGCCTGGAGGACCGCAGAGGAGGCCTGGACGACCGCAGAGGAGGCCTGGACGACCGCAGAGGAGGCCTGGACGACCGTAGAGGAGGCCTGGGGGACCGCAGCAGCGGACTGGACGAAGTCAGCGACTTGGACGACCGCAGAGGAGGCCTGGAGGACCGCAGAAGAGGCCTGGAGGACCGCAGAAGAGACCTGGAGGACCGCAGAAGAGACCTGGAGGACCGCAGAGGCCTGGACCACAGCAGCGGACTGGACGAAGTCAGCGACTTGGGCGACCGCAGAGGAGGCCTGGACGACCGCAGAGGAGGCCTGGACGACCGCAGAGGAGGCCTGGACGACCGCAGAGGAGGCCTGGGGGACCGCAGCAGCGGACTGGACGAAGTCAGCGACTTGGACGACCGCAGAGGAGGCCTGGAGGACCGCAGAAGAGACCTGGAGGACCGCAGAAGAGACCTGGAGGACCGCAGAGGCCTGGACCACAGCAGCGGACTGGACGAAGTCAGCAACTTGGGCGACCGCAGAGGAGGCCTGGACGACCACAGAGGCCTGGAGGACCGCAGAGGAAACATGGAGGACCGCAGAGGAGGCCTGGAGGACCGCAGAGGAGGCCTGGAGGACCGCAGAAGAGACCTGGAGGACAGCAGAGGAGGCCTGGAGGACCGCAGAGGAGGCCTGGAGGACCGCAGAGGAGGCCTGGAGGACCGCAGAAGAGACCTGGAGGACAGCAGAGGAGGCCTGGAGGACCGCAGAGGAGGCCTGGAGGACCGCAGAGGAGGCCTGGAGGACCGCAGAGGAGGCCTGGAGGACCGCAGAGGAGGCCTGGAGGACCGCAGAAGAGACCTGGAGGACCGCAGAGGAGGCCTGGAGGACCGCAGAGGAGGCCTGGAGGACCGCAGAGGAGGCCTGGAGGACCGCAGAGGCCTGGACCACAGCAGCGGACTGGACGAAGTCAGCGACTTGGACGACCGCAGAGGAGGCCTGGAGGACCGCAGAAGAGACCTGGAGGACCGCAGAAGAGACCAGGAGGACCGCAGAAGAGACCTGGAGGACCGCAGAGGAGGCCTGGAGGACCGCAGAGGGCTGGACGACCGCAGAGGCCTGGATTCAAGTGTGCTGTTGCCAGGAACACCAATGATGACCAGCACACCTGCTCACAGGCCACTTCGCAATACATTCGGAGGCTCTCTGAACAATATTGCCCTGGCTGTCATCTCAACTTCCCTGGACGACCATCTGTACAGAGCTTCAAATGGACATATTCAGAAATATGCATATTCTCTGTTCCAGCACCATGTACGGTACGACAAATACTTGACGTGGGCCAATCGTGTGAACTTTGATGGTTCCAAGGGCAAACTTCCGCTGCCCAAAAATCTGGTACATGACATCATGGCTAGGTGTGAACGCCGCGTGAGGATTGGTGATCCAGAAAAGAGGAAGATAAGGGATACCATAAACTCTGTGCTGAGAACGAAGAGGAAAATGACTTGGAAGCTCGACTATGATGAAACCAGATCATTACCTACCTCCTAGCTTCAGCACATCAGCTTCACACAGCTGAAGCTAAAAAATTGTGTCAATGTACCTGTATGACCTGTACATTTTCTGGGGCTGCATGCACTGTGCTGAATCCACTTGGAGCAGCTCGGTTACTCAAAGGGGAGTGCATGAACTTGGCTCACCACATTCCTGGTAATGAAAGGGCCTGTTACAAGTTGCCCCTTTTATTCCTGTTGATTTTTTGGGCGCTGCTGTATCTATCCAGTAGCAGCCGAGTCCATTGTGCTGTGTCCATCTGGGGCCTTGGGCTGCGTTTCCATCCAGGGGCTGCTGTTGTCAGTCCTCTATTCTGGTGTCCGTATGCGACAGTGTTAAAAAGCAAAAGACAAAAACGAAAAATAATTCAAAAAAGCAAAACCTAAAAATAAAGTACAAAAACCATTACCCCGCACCACCACCACAAAAAAATAAATTATAAAAATGTTAAAGTTGATATTGTTACTGTATTTGTGCTGTTACCTTTTGATTAAAGTACCGTACAGTATGTGTGATGTTGGCTTTATTACAATACAGTACAGTATGTGTGATGTTACATGTTCCAAATGATTTTGTCCGTAAATAAAGTGTTTCTTAAAATAAACATGACGTGGTTTCCAATGTTTGTATTCCCAACTTCCTGTACTGTATAAATTAGTACTACTGTATGATGGGAATTCAATTAAGAGTGGTATACTGTATGTAAAACAACTTGGTTAGGCATCTTGCATTTCATATTTTAATAAAAACCACAGGAAACTTCTATTTTTAAAAGTTTATTGAAGAAAAAAAAGGTGTTTTTTTTTAAATAAAGTTTGAAAGTTAATTAAAACAAAAAAGTAGTTTGTTCTTCGTTACATTCTTTTCTTGTGTATATAGATATCTGTGGGGGGAAAAAAAAAAAAAGTATTAAAGTAAAGACACTCATGTTCATTTGTTTTCCAAGAAAATTTGTGGAACCACACAGCCCAGCAATAAGTCATGCTGGGCTGTGTGGTTCCACAAAAGGCATGCGGTACAAAGTGAAATAGTGGTGTCAGTGGTCAGCACTTTGACACGCTAACATTTGTGGAACCACACAGCAATGGCTGACACACATAAAATGGCTGACACACACAAAATGCCTGACACACACAAAATGCCTGACACACACAAAATGCCTGACACACACAAAATGCCTGACACACACATGCTGGAGTGAAAACACATGTTTGCCAAACAGTCGACAGCACATGTCGGCCAGATGGCCGACCAAACTTGCTCCAAATCACCCCAAACTGGCCAGAAAGCACCCCAGCACACTCAGGAGGTACTGTACACCACAGCTAAATTAGGAGAGAATTTCATTACAAACAGCCAGATCTTGCAGATTATCTGCCAGATAATTGTATGGTGTACAGTATGCCTATCTTATACAGTAGAAAAAGATACTATACAATGGAGTACAAGAACAAAAATTTTTATTAAATAAAATTAAATTAATCTTAATAAAACATTAAAAAAGTGGTCCACTAAGAGGTGGACCACCACCCGCAGGAGCTGGATGGCACGCTGCAACTGTTCTGTGGGAAAAAAAGGACAGTATTACAAAACAAATACTGAATACTTTACAGTGTAGTAATGGCAATACAGTACTTTACTCTATATTAGACAATATTGTTATTTACAATGTACAGTACTGTATTGTCAGTACAGTAAATCAAACACTACTGTATGCTGTCGAGGTAATTTAAACATTGCTTTAGTTTACCTCTTGTATAAGTGGGCTACTGCCTGCCCGCTTCTGGGCCAGCCCACCTATCTTGCCCCTGTCTGGGGCCCCCATAAATAATTGGCACTATATTGGAGAAAAAAAAACATTTAGTCACATTCAAATAGTAAACAATTATTACTGTATACTGTAGGTACAGTATTATACTGTATTGCTGGTATTCAAAATATAAAGTACTGTACAAGAGTTTAGCTTCAATAGGTCATAAACAAATTGTCAAAGGAATTAAACACCACAGTACAAATACTGTAGACATTTACTGTATGTATTAGCAGTCATGACATTTCATGACCGCTTCAGAAAAAAGAGGGTTACAGTACTGTAGGTGGTGTTGTAGGGAGTACTATCCATAATAGTGGACTGTACTCAGAGCCAGCCATAAATAATATGATTCCCTAGTCAAGTTTTTGGATGCTGCCCCCTTGCACAGATGCTATTTCCGCCTCTGAGCCTGTACCCCTTTCCCAGCACCATCACCCCTCAACCATAGCAGTCCTCATTTTGGTGCTCCTCCAACTTACTGTACTGTATGTTTAAAATAGCAACAGTGTGCACATTCGGTGTGCATCCCAAAACGGTGCATGTTCTTGCTGGGAAGGGGCAAGGCCACACAGTAATTCCCTAATCTGAAATGACGCCACACAGTACTGCAACTTTATTCACAACATATCATGCAATAGTGTCTCTTTTTCTCGTTACATCATATGATAGTACCACATTACTCCTCAAAGTATTCCCACTTATTCACATTGCATCACATCATATTGCTCTTTGTTCACATTAGACCACACAGTAGTGCCCTTGCTACAGTATATGTTACACAACAAAGTACTGTATACACATAATGCTGCACATTAGTAATGCATTTTGTATGCACAGAATATACTGTAGGCATGCTGCATATCATATTAATCAGCAGAAGCTGCTTGTGCCCCTGGGCATTTGGCAAGTATGCCTATGCCTAGGGCAGGCTCAGACTGGAGATCAGTACGTAATCCCGCTGGACGGGATCCCGGCAGTCAAAATACAGACGCCGGAATCCCGACCACACAATCCCGACAGGGGCGGCGAGCGGAAAGCAGCCCCTTGCATGCTTGCTTCGCTCGCCACGCGGTGGGCACGGTGCCTCGCTACGCTCTACACACTATTATATCAGTAGTCAGGAAACGCAGCATGCATTTGTGGAGTGAAGAGGGTGAAAAAGGAGAGAAAGTACAGTTTGTACTGTAAGGTTATGTCAGAGGGTGTGAAGATGATCAGCTCAGTGTTATACATGTTACAGTAAGTTAGAATACAGTACAGTGCATTATGTATTTCTATTTTATTACCAGGTGTCTCCTCCACTGGTTGGCGACGGACTGTAAAAAGATAATACAGTACAGTTAGTCATATCAGTTTGACTTAAAATAATGTTGGAGAAAAAAAAATACTGTAATTACAGTACCAACTATTGCTACTGTACAGTATATTTACCAAAAATGTATTCTGGCTCGTCGTCTGTGGGTAAAAGAGAAGAATATTATAAGATACAGTATACAGTAAAAAGTATAGTAATAGTACACTAGTGTCCAGGCCCAGTGTCAGGTGGGTAAAAAAAGGTATGCTTGTGACAGGCATGGTGATTCCAAGGGACCCCACCGAGACCATCAGAAAATTTGTGAGTGACCCGTATGCCGGTGATTATGACTAGAATAAGGTAGCAACTCTTTTTTCTTTTGAATTATGTATACTGTACAGTACTGTATGTGCATATTGTACAGTACACTTAAAATATTTAGCAGTTACTGTAGTGGTAATTTTTGGGATGACAGTATTAGCATACTGTAAGCATCCAACTGAGGCCCCCAAACAGATGCCGCCACTAGGTACAGTACGTGCCTCTCGTGCCTAATGGGAAATTCATCACTGACAGTATCTAGAGAGATGAATGGAGAGACAGTGACAAGGGGTGAGAGAGAGAGAGAGAGAGAAATTGAGTAAGATGGGTGTTTTTTTTAGAACAGGATGTTGTCCATACAGTAGCAACCAATCAAATATTACCTACTGTACTGTATTATCGTCTGTAAGTGTAACTAGATACTGTAAATGTTAATGTGGGATGTGATCGGTTGCTACTGTATGGGCAATATCACCAGTTCAAACAAAAACAATTTTCATCCGATTTCTACGCATTTGCCAGAAAAATCTGATGAAAAGTGCTACTCTGATGGCATCAGATCAATGTCAGTAATAATTCTTACCACTAAATGCAGCAGCATCATCATCATCCTCCTCCTCCTCCGTGGCCTGTTCCAGTGTAGGGCCTGTGAAAAAAAACATTAATGTGAAAAAAAAAAAGGTTCATTCCAGGAAATACACATACCCTCCAACATGACCCGCCCCACTAGGTACAAAATGCTCTGGTTCTGGACTTCCCTCTTAATTTATTATTGCCATCACCTGTGAAGAAACAGCTTTCTTATCATATAACTAGTTCAACACAGGTGATGGAAATCATAAATTAAGAGGGAAGTCTAGAAACAGAGCAGTGCGGCGGGTCATGTTGGAGGGTCTGCATACAGAAACATAGAATTTGATGACAAATACTGTAAGAACCACTTTGCCCATCTAATCTGCCTCTTTTTTTTAACCTTTTTTTTACATCAAACCTTATAACAATTTTCCCCAAACATCACATGATGCAAAGATAAATAAATAAAAAAAGAGGTGCAAGATGGAATTGTGATTGGGCCCTCCCAACCACCCTTATGTTATATAAACAGGGTCTGCCACACGACTGTGGCTGAAATGACTGGTTGGTTTGGGCCCCCACCAAAAAAAGAAGCAATCAATCTCTCCTTGCTCAAACTGGCTCTACAGAGGCACGATGTACCGGACTGGACTTACTTAATGGGTGCAGTGAGGTGATGGACATAGAGATAGAGTCCTGGTCCTCCTCCTCCGCCACCGCCTGTGACAGTGTAGGGCCTGTGAAAGCAAAAAATCCATGAAATATACTTTTGTATTCTGTGTTGAATACAGTAAAGCAAAAATTCAGTCAGGAATTGGAGGAGGAGAGTAAATTTCGCACACAGAGACGAGAATGTCGAGGCCAGAATCAGGGGGTAGTGGAGGAGGGTTAGGATACCGTACCTCACCCTGTTGGGATTGCTGCAATCAGGATGCCACTGTCGGTCACCTGACCGCTAGAATCCTGACTGCTGGTCACGCAAACCCAACCCATTGGTTTAACACAATGTACAGTACAGTACAATACTGCAGTTTACTTACCAAGTTGGGGAGAGGGTTTTTCATCCTCACTGTCAATAATTACTGAGTTGAAAATAAAAAAATATTATAAACAAAATACAGTAGAGTACAGTTACTACAAAATTGCACAGTAGTACAGTGCTACAGGAGGCAGAGATATATTCATAATACAGTAGGAGCAGAATGACTGTCCAGCGGTAGGGGACATACAGTACTGTATTTAAAAGACCTGCTGTCTGGATCCCGACATTCAGAATGCAGAGTGTGGATTCAGAGTATGATTGGAGGGTTAGGCTAGTGGAGGGTGGGTCGGATGCACAATTTTGGGCACCATAATACAAAATGGATATCGTGGAACTACAAAAGGTTTAGAGGCGGGCGACCAAAGTGATGAAGTGGATTGAGAAGATGGAATACAAGGAAAGGCAGGCTAGGCATGTTTACATTGGAAAAGAGGAGATTAAGAGGGGACATGATTAACCTTTACAAATATACTGTATACAGTAAGGGGACAATACACAGGAACGGTTTTTGATAAGATGGACACAGAGGACACGTGCACAGTAACTCTTGTTGAAGTAGAGGCGATTTCGCACAGAGGCGAAAAGGGGTCTTCACAGTGAGGGAAATACTGTACAGTACATGTTTGGAATTCCCTGCCTGAAAAGTAATAAAAGTGGACTTGGTCAATACTTTTAAGAATGGGCTTGAGAAAATCCTACTGTACTTACTATAATCTGGCTCCTCTTCCTCCCCCGAATCAATGGGAATGAGCTCCTCCTCTGTATCAATTACGAGGCGGTCTGTGTGTAAAAGATGACAAGTATTGTAAAATACAAAAATTACAGTAATACTGTAGGAAACTAGTGTGTCTGTAACAAAAAGTAATTATTACCACTTCCGGAGCTCTCGGATGGTGTCGGCGGTGGTGGTGGTGGTGTTGGTACTGTGGGAAAAAAAATAACAGTACTGTAAGTGAAGCTGTCAATTTGAAACATGTACTGTACAGTATCCAGGACACATGTACAGTAGTGTAACAACGATGACAGTAGCACCAGAATTCTCGTTACACAATACCTGGCAGCGCAGCAGGTGGTGGTGGTGGTGGTGGTGGTACTGTGGGAAAAAAAATAACAGTACTGTAAGTGAAGCTGTCAATTTGAAACATGTACTGTACAGTATCCAGGACACATGTACAGTAGTGTAACGATGACAGTCACACCAGAATTCTCGTTACACAATACCTGGCAGCGCAGCAGGTGGTGGTGGTGGTGGTGGTGGTGGTACTGTGGGAAAAAAAATAACAGTACTGTAAGTGAAGCTGTCAATTGGAAACATGTACTGTACAGTATCCAGGACACATGTACAGTAGTGTAACGATGACAGTCACACCAGAATTCTCGTTACACAATACCTGGCAGCGCAGCAGGTGGTGGTGGTGGTGGTGGTGGTGTTGTTGGTACTGTGGGAAAAAAAATAACAGTACTGTAAGTGAAGCTGTCAATTTGAAACATGTACTGCACAGTATCCAAGACACATGTACAGTAGTGTAACAACGATGACAGTAGCACCAGAATTCTCGTTACACAATACCTGGCAGCGCAGCAGGTGGTGGTGGTGGTGGTGGTGGTGGTACTGTGGGAAAAAAAATAACAGTACTGTAAGTGAAGCTGTCAATTTGAAACATGTACTGTACAGTATCCAGGACACATGTACAGTAGTGTAACAACGATGACAGTAGCACCAGAATTCTCGTTACACAATACCTGGCAGCGCAGCAGGTGGTGGTGGTGGTGGTGGTGGTGGTACTGTGGGAAAAAAAATAACAGTACTGTAAGTGAAGCTGTCAATTTGAAACATGTACTGTACAGTATCCAGGACACATGTACAGTAATGTAACGATGACAGTCACACCAGAATTCTCGTTACACAATACCTGGCAGCGCAGCAGGTGGTGGTGGTGGTGGTGGTGGTGGTACTGTGGGAAAAAAAATAACAGTACTGTAAGTGAAGCTGTCAATTGGAAACATGTACTGTACAGTATCCAGGACACATGTACAGTAGTGTAACGATGACAGTCACACCTGAATTCTCGTTACACAATACCTGGCAGCGCAGCAGGTGGTGGTGGTGGTGGTGGTGTTGTTGGTACTGTGGGAAAAAAAATAACAGTACTGTAAGTGAAGCTGTCAATTTGAAACATGTACTGCACAGTATCCAAGACACATGTACAGTAGTGTAACAACGATGACAGTAGCACCAGAATTCTCGTTACACAATACCTGGCAGCGCAGCAGGTGGTGGTGGTGGTGGTGGTACTGTGGGAAAAAAAATAACAGTACTGTAAGTGAAGCTGTCAATTGGAAACATGTACTGTACAGTATCCAGGACACATGTACAGTAGTGTAACAACGATGACAGTAGCACCAGAATTCTCGTTACACAATACCTGGCAGCGCAGCAGGTGGTGGTGGTGGTGGTACTGTGGGAAAAAAAATAACAGTACTGTAAGTGAAGCTGTCAATTTGAAACATGTACTGCACAGTATCCAGGACCAAAAAGGGGTCCGGCCAATAAACAATCTGCATCAGAGAAGCAAGATACAGTATGCTTAAAGTATACAGTACTATATACTAGATCGCCAACAAACGTAAATTAACAAACAACTATCACTGGAATTTACCATCCTCATCCCGTAGCGAAGCACGGGTATTCAGCTATCTACAATGTTATTTATACTTTGTGTTTAATATTTACATTTAGTTTTGTAAACAGACATTCTTAACATTAACGGATTGCAGCGAGTTATCTGTGATGGTCAGGACAGGGGGTTGGGACTATAGAAATCACTATGTACTGTACACTACTGTATTTGACAATACTTACCAGCTTGGCGGCGCCTGTCCCGCCTCCTGTGACGTCGTGCTACCAGCCCTGTAAAAATATATATACAGTATAATGGCAGCATACTGTACAGCCAATGAAATTCAACATTGACAGCATCTTTATGACATCACAATAAATGGAATTGTTCATTCTAGTACCCTGCACCTAATCACTCAGGAGGGCATAGTGTACTGTACTGTCTTCAAAACTTAAGGGGCACATTTCTAAATGTGACATACAGTACACTTACAGTATCGCTACAGTACAGTAGGTCCAGGGTATTAGACAGAACACTACCTTTATAGACATTGTAACACACATAAGCATTGCCCTTATAAACATTATGACACACATCAGCATGCAGCCCTCCCACCCTTAACCATCTCAGTACTGTTCATTACATTACAAATTGATTTCATGACAGATGATGCAGTACTCACCTGAATTCATCTTATTCACGTCATGTCACAGTAGTGCAGTTTATTCACGTCACAGTACTGTCCTTGATTCACGTTGTGTCACACAGTAGAGCACCGTATTCACGTCACAGTACTGTCCTTGATTCACGTTGTGTCACACAGTAGAGCACCGTATTCACGTCACAGTACTGTCCTTGATTCACGTTGTGTCACACAGTAGAGCACCGTATTCACGTCACAGTACTGTCCTTGATTCACGTTGTGTCACACAGTAGAGCACCGTATTCACGTCACAGTACTGTCCTTGATTCACGTTGTGTCACACAGTAGAGCACCTTATTCACGTTACTGTACGTCACAGTAGTGCAGTAGTATATCCACATTACGTCACAAAGTAGAGATCTGCCAGTCATGAACCTTATGCAAGAGTAATGCACGTCAGAACACATTAGGCCACTGTAACATCCCTTAGAATAATTTCTGCCAAAGTAACATCCCTTAGAACACTGTACTATCTGAAACACAAATTTCGGCACACTGCACGACACACTGCAATTAAACCACACAATGCACTGCACGACTGCGTGATATGACAAACTGCACATTTCCCTGCAAAATATGATACAATGTACACTACACAAAAAACTGCAATTACCACATGTGTATACAGTACACTGCACGACAGTGCTGGCCCTAGCCAGGTACAGATACAGCCGCAGTCACGCAAAATATAGGCATGCCGCATATCATTTTAATCAGCAGAAGCTGCTGGTGCCCCTAAGCATAGCAAATGCCCTAGGCATTTGCCTACTGTAGTTTGCCTATGCCTAAGGCCGGCTCTGCTGCACGATGTGATTCACTATGTATTACACTCACTGCACAATACCATATACTGAATGTACACTGCATGACACGCTGCAATTACGCAGCACGATACACTGTGATACATTGCATATACTGTACACTGCATGATACTGTACACTGCACAATCGTAGACCACCTGGATTGTAAAGAACTACTGTATATACACAAGTTTAAAAAAATAACAATTGTTTTTGTAAAACGCATGTCGATCTTTTTCCATGTCAACTTAACGACCATGTCAACCTACAGTAACTGGTGTCAACCAATTTCAAAAGCCGCACCATCTAGGTCGACGCAAAAAAACAAATTGACCTTTTGACCCGGGTTAATGTTTGGTCCTTGTTTAACCATTTGTTTACCACAAATACTGTACAGTGCTGTATAGACCGGATACCTGCTGCTACAGCAGCCCCTGCTATAATGTACTGTACCTGTAACTACAGTAACTTAAAGTACAGTAATCTACAGTAATGTACTGTACTTACAATCCCTTATGGCCTGCAGGCGTCGTGGGGTCCTCCTCACGAGGTCGCTCCATCTCCTCTGGAGAGACCTCACCGTTCTCCTCCGGTTGTAGGTCCGGAGGATATCCCTGCTGGCCCTCCTATATGCCCTAACTTTCTCCTCGTTGCTGGCGAGAGTTCTGTCCCGCCAGCGAACGAGGAGACGCAGCTCACCCAGAGCATAGGGACGGTCACGTACTACAGGTACAGCAGCCATGCTTATGCTCAATGAGCGATCCAGACGTCGTGCGTCTCAGACGTCGTGCGTCTCAGACGTCGTGCGTTCCAGGCATTCAACGTACAGTACTGTAGTTACTGTACTTTGTGACAGTTTCCCTTAGTTTTACATATGCCCTTTCTTTGACCACAGTATTTTCCACTGTCTTGCCCTACGCCCTTCCCTCCTGGGAGCCTTCACAGGTCTTATGCTATACACAAATACCGAAGATGCACAGTCCGTCAGAATACACTCATTTCATTCACGCTGTTTGGGTGCATTTAGCGTAAAGAATCGCTCCTGCAGATGTACTTTGATTTATGTGAAACCTGTGTGCATCCTTCCATTGACTGTCTTACAATGTAAATAAAATAATACAGTGCATTATTACAGAAAAAAAAAAAAAAAAAGAAAGAAAGCACATCATGTCTCGAACCCTGGACCCCCAGTGAGGGAGGTGGGAGCCTTCACCCCTAACCCACGACGCCTCATGAGAGATTTCCAATTTCATGTGTGAAAGTACTGCAAACAGCGCCCGGCCCTCGCCCCATTGCTGTTGGTTTATGCCTTAGAGGACTCGGACGCTCGCATTTGTAAAGCACGGTGTTTTCCTCCGCCTCCTGCTAGCCTGTTGCCCTTCCCCCATGGGAGCCTGCACAGATCATGCAGTAGACAGGGAGGGAATGCAGGTCATGTGCAATACACAAACGCCCACTGTAGTACTATTTTGCTCACTTACAGTACCGTACTGTAGGTTGCATTTAGCGTAAAGAATCGCTCCTGCAGATGTACTTTGATTTATGTGAAACCTGTGTGCATCCTTCCATTGGATGTACTGTATTGGAGAGAAAAAAAAAAATGTTAAAGTGAATGTCACGGGAACACATTAAAAATAAGGTTGGCACTTCCTTCCCATTGGTGTTGGTTTACAGTATGCCGTAGTGTACTCGGACGCTCATGTAATTGCATTTCAAAGGCACAGTATTTTCCATCGTCTCCCCCCTACCCCCATCGCCCTTCCCCCCTGGGGGCCTGCACAGGGAGGAAATTCAGGTCCTGTGCAATGCACAAACGCTGAAGATCTACAGTACTGTTTTGCTTAGTTGGTAGCGCCAGAATACACTCATTTCATTCACGCTGTTTGGGTGCATTTAGCGTAAAGAATCGCTCCTGCAGATGTACTTTGATTTATGTGAAACCTGTGTGCATCCTTCCATTGACTGTCTTACAATGTAAATAAAATAATACAGTGCATTATTACAGAAAAAAAAAAAAAAAAAGAAAGAAAGCACATCATGTCTCGAACCCTGGACCCCCAGTGAGGGAGGTGGGAGCCTTCACCCCTAGCCCACGACGCCTCATGAGAGATTTCCAATTTCATGTGTGAAAGTACTGCAAACAGCGCCCGGCCCTCGCCCCATTGCTGTTGGTTTATGCCTTAGAGGACTCGGACGCTCGCATTTGTAAAGCACGGTGTTTTCCTCCGCCTCCTGCTAGCCTGTTGCCCTTCCCCCATGGGAGCCTGCACAGATCATGCAGTAGACAGGGAGGGAATGCAGGTCATGTGCAATACACAAACGCCCACTGTAGTACTATTTTGCTCACTTACAGTACCGTACTGTAGGTTGCATTTAGCGTAAAGAATCGCTCCTGCAGATGTACTTTGATTTATGTGAAACCTGTGTGCATCCTTCCATTGGATGTACTGTATTGGAGAGAAAAAAAAAATGTTAAAGTGAATGTCACGGGAACACATTAAAAATAAGGTTGGCACTTCCTTCCCATTGGTGTTGGTTTACAGTATGCCGTAGTGTACTCGGACGCTCATGTAATTGCATTTCAAAGGCACAGTATTTTCCATCGTCTCCCCCCTACCCCCATCGCCCTTCCCACCTGGGGGCCTGCACAGGGAGGAAATTCAGGTCCTGTGCAATGCACAAACGCTGAAGATCTACAGTACTGTTTTGCTTAGTTGGTAGCGCCAGAATACACTCATTTCATTCACGCTGTTTGGGTGCATTTAGCGTAAAGAATCGCTCCTGCAGATGTACTTTGATTTATGTGAAACCTGTGTGCATCCTTCCATTGACTGTCTTACAATGTAAATAAAATAATACAGTGCATTATTACAGAAAAAAAAAAAAAAAAGAAAGAAAGCACATCATGTCTCGAACCCTGGACCCCCAGTGAGGGAGGTGGGAGCCTTCACCCCTAACCCACGACGCCTCATGAGAGATTTCTAATTTCATGTGTGAAAGTACTGCAAACAGCGCCCGGCCCTCGCCCCATTGCTGTTGGTTTATGCCTTAGAGGACTCGGACGCTCGCATTTGTAAAGCACGGTGTTTTCCTCCGCCTCCTGCTAGCCTGTTGCCCTTCCCCCATGGGAGCCTGCACAGATCATGCAGTAGACAGGGAGGGAATGCAGGTCATGTGCAATACACAAACGCCCACTGTAGTACTATTTTGCTCACTTACAGTACCGTACTGTAGGTTGCATTTAGCGTAAAGAATCGCTCCTGCAGATGTACTTTGATTTATGTGAAACCTGTGTGCATCCTTCCATTGACTGTCTTACAATGTAAATAAAATAATACAGTGCATTATTACAGAAAAAAAAAAAAAAAAGAAAGAAAGCACATCATGTCTCGAACCCTGGACCCCCAGTGAGGGAGGTGGGAGCCTTCACCCCTAGCCCACGACGCCTCATGAGAGATTTCCAATTTCATGTGTGAAAGTACTGCAAACAGCGCCCGGCCCCCGCCCCATTGCTGTTGGTTTATGCCTTAGAGGACTCGGACGCTCGCATTTGTAAAGCACGGTGTTTTCCTCCGCCTTCTGCTAGTCCTCCATTCCCATTATGCATTAGCGAACTCAGACGCTCATATATTTTAAAAGCACGGTGTTTATACATTGTACTGTACATTCTTCCTTTTACACAATTACTGTAGTTGCGTCTCCATACACATACAGTACTGTACTCCATACTTTTTCCACCGCCTCCCGTTACGCCTACAGTATTGCCAGAGCTGTAGATCAATCCGCCGCTATACTGTACGATCGAAAGTACTGGATTAGTGGAGCATTAGCCACACAGTGGTGGAGATGTGTAATGCATGATGAGTATCTAGATCGTCTCAACGCGCCTGCCTGTGATTAAACTCAGCTATCGCCTTAGCGTGGCTAAACGCCCGTCTCGGCGGAGAAACAGTCAAGATAAAGTTGGCTACATCTGTAGCTTAAAATTGTGGACACTAAAATTGACTTGCGCTATTATCGCGTTGCCTCCTTTTCGCCTATTCTAAATAATACTATCGTGTGATTTGTATTATGTGGGCGTACCCAGACGCTCCGTTGCGTAATATACGCTCCGTGCGTTGACCCTTGCGTCGCGTACGCGAGTCTCACCCTTTTGTTAGAGACACGTGTACGCCAGCCAGATATGTCCACAGAAATACAATTAACACGTTTATATCAATGTAGATGATTTTTAACTGTAATCATCTACCGAGCACCACACAGGTCTTTCCTTGTATCTTTAGGCAAAGCTGTGCGCGTGTTTTACAAATGACCTCTTAATGTATTATTTTTACTCTTAAACTACCAATAGCAACAAGTCTTTCTCAGCACATTATCAATTATGAAATGGCAATCAGGAGAGTCATGTGAAAATACACAAATGAAAAGAAATGCAGATGTATGCGTGCTTGCGTACGCAAGACAGAAATAAAACAGTTTTAAAAAGACAATAGCGTATTGTTCTTACCTCAGGTTCCGGATTCCCCCAGCACTCCTACAACGTAGCAAAACAGACGCTTATCTAGCCAGCACTACTGCCTTCCCGCCCTTGCTGGCAGATAAAGTCTGTATTTCGCTGGTGCGGATATGTGGAGGACGGATGAGCAGCCAATTGATAATGCTGATTTTGATTACCTTATAACCTTCAGTATATGGGTAAGAGACTCAGTACGCAATTGGCGTATGGGGTACCGTAAGGGTACGCACTTAGCGTAGGACACGCTCGGCCGTAACTGAGACGCACATGCGGCACGCTCGCTCACAGCTCAATGCGTGGTGTCGAGCACGCTATAGGCGGGCGACTACCGTAATGCTACGCAACCTGCGTTGCGGACGCTCGAGACCACGAGGAGATCACGAGCGGGGCAGACGCTCGTAAGATGACAATCAGTAAACCTTGAATGTAACACACAGAAAGGATACTCTTATGCTGTAAACCTTGTACTGAAACACTGTAGCGATATAACGCTGCTTGACCTAGTTAATACTAAAGCTGTTTGAGCGATCGAGACGCTCTTATTACCCACTGCAATGTAATGAACACACAATACCGTGCTACGGTTCCAACACCTTTACTAACAAGCTTTTAAGTTATATCGAAAAGGGTAAAACAGTTCACAAGTCATACACTACAAACTAACATATAATTCTAACCGAATATCTAGACAGAAATATACAATAATGTCACAATCTTATACTATAACAGAGAGAGAGAGAGAGAGGGAAATGGCCAATACAAAACAGAGAATGAATTTGATTACAGAGAATTACTTACACACACTGGGAACGATCGCTGCGCTTATTCCTGGTACCAGCTCCAAGTTAGTCAATATGAAAACCGTTTGTGGAGTGAGAGAGTGAGCTGTCCAGGCTGGCTGATCTTATATACACTGCATACAGTATACTACAAAGGGACCTATAATCTCATTGTTCATTGGACACAGGAATGTCTCCTCGCATCATAACAAAAGGTCATAGGTTAGTTTGAACAGGTGGGCTGTGACTATTACAAACAGCTCAGGTGGGAGGGAATCGCCGGATTCCCGCCGCATGGATAATGAACTGCAAATATAAGAAATGTCCAGAAACTACTAATGGCCATAATTATACGCAGGAGCGATTAATCTTTACCTAACCAACACTGAATTATTGCTATTAAAATACTCTTCGGTTAGGTACCAGACACAACTGTTCTACCTTAATCAGACCCTTTGTACCACGTAAAGAGGGATTCCCAAGTCCGTGAACAAGTAACATTAAACAAAGTTACAGTTATCACTAAGGGGAACATTACCTATAAAACCTGCTATATGGATTTATTATCTAGCGATTGAGTCGCTCGCTAGACGCACACAAACTCTACCGTAAATGCACATACCATGCGCTCAAGCGCACGCCCGTAGGGGCGCCGTCACGCAACTGCGAATACGTGCACGCACGCCAGAGAAAGTGCATGTGCATCGGGCCAGCGCATGAGGTGGATATATGGCAACGTGTAGCATGATATTTTTCTGACTTTGACAGCTAAAATAGGGTTAGAGAAATTTAAGAGGGGTACTCGGCTAGAGATGTGTGCTGAGCGATCTATCACAGACCGCTCAGCACACATCTCTTCCCCCGCTCAGCACTCAGCGATATGTGTGCTGAGCGAGGGCGGAGCTCACATTTTACACAGCACTGAAGTGAGCGACCTTCTAGATTGAGCCTGCGCACTGGCACAATCTAGCACCGGCGATAGCTTTGATTTTAAGCATGGATCTCTCCATGTGTACCCCCCCTTTAGAGATGAGAGGAGGAAGTGTCTTGTTCTCCTGTTCTTTGTTCTTTTCAGAATGGGGGTTTACATACTGTACAGATGTGTCCTCATACACCAAGCCACGAGATGCCGGTGTGTGTGTACCACTCAATGTGTGCCAAAGACACCGGGCTGTTATTTTAAACTACACAGGAAATAGTTTTAAATATGTCCCAGATGTAGCACAACAGATCCTGGCATGAAAAAGAGTCACAGCCACTACATCATAGCTCTTCATATACAGATTCAGACTCACTAGCACACATATGTACTGAACAAGTGTCGCACACCTAATTAATCAGTGCAGTTTTCATTAAGCATTTTTATCACAATCCGATTATTTAATTTGTGCCGTTAAGACGCACAGTTGAGTGAAAAAGATGATCAGTGCAAGACGAGTCTCACGGGTCCTGGTGCGCCGCAAGGGGCTGTATGCTGCAACTGTGTCAACAGTGTATGGGACGCATCTGTATTACCACAGTTGTAACAGCTGCAGAATGTTCTCACCCAGATAAAAAATAACTAAGGATTGAAACATACAGTATAAAATATTAGGAAGCAATAATAACAAGTCTACATAATACAATAACATTTTCAAGATGGAGGTAAGCATTACTGCATAAAAATGTAGATACTGATAATAATTCCCATTTAGAAGTACTTGTTTTACTTCTTCATGGAGACCTGTGAAATACTTTTACACTACAAGTACTGTCTCAAATGGAACATATTAGAATAATCTATATTCAGAAAGCAAAACTGCATAAGTTCTAATTGTAAAGCGCATTGGAATATGCTGCGCTATATAAGAAACTGTTAATACAGGTTGAGTATCCCTTATCCAAAATGCTTGGGACCAGGGGTTTTTTGGATATGGGATTTTTCCGTATTTTGGAATAATTGCATACCATAATGAGATATCATGGTGATGGGACCTAAATCTAAGCACAGAATGCATTTATATTACATATACACCTTATACACACAGCCTGAAGGTCATTTTAGCCAATATTTTTTATAACTTTGTGCATTAAACAAAGTGTGTGTACATTCACACAATTCATTTATGTTTCATATACACCTTATACACACAGCCTGAAGGTCATTTAATACAATATTTTTAATAAATTTGTGTATTAAACAAAGTTTGTGTACATTGAGCCATCAAAAAACAAAGGTTTCACTATCTCACTCTCACTCAAAAAAGTCCGTATTTCGGAATATTTGGATATGGGATACTCAACCTGTACTAGTAATAAGTTGAAAGCATAAGTTTGTGTTTAGAAGCTTTGCAAAACATGACTTTATAGTGATGGTGATGCTTCTGATAATGATGATGATGATTAATATTATTATTATTATTATTATTATTATCCACTTCTCACACCAATTATCATTTCCATACTTTTAGGGCAATTCTAAATAAGGCTATATAATATGTATGGAAGATAATTTTATCACGCTGATTTTTATCTCATTAATAGTTTTCTATTTCTATTCTCATGAATATTTTGAATGTGTATACATATTGTACTTGATGAATCTTGTACGTGAAATGTGAAGGAAACTTGGTGACACATTAGAGAACCATTGGCACTCTGTAAGGAAATGCCTGAATTTCACATATTTCACATAATGTACAGTATGTCCATGAAGTGTTCCTATCAGGAGAAAAGTTTATTTCGTGTTTTCTTATTTCATCTAAAAAATACTTTAACATCAGTCATATTGTGTTTGTAATACACTCCACTGCAGGTAAACACTCTCTGTGCCCCAACAAATACTGACTCTGTTTGTGTGCAATTACAGTATGTCTACCTGCCATCAGATTTACAACATAAAAAATCCAAGCACAAAAACTATTCTTAAAAAATATTGAGCTTGAAACAAAATATTTATGCGCTGCTGTAAAACTATAATAAAAAAGGAGACTATCACCCAGAAGCTGCATCTAATTAATCAGTATTGCACATGTGTCAAATTATCAAATATTTATTATCATAGCCAATTGATTAACACATGAAAATATATACAGTATAAAGCCCAATTGGAATGGGAATAAACACATATCATTAGATTGGGAAAATTAGTAGGAAGAATTATTAATGACAAAAGATGGATATGTATGGAAGAGTAGCCTCTGATTGTATTTCACAAAGCCAAACATTTGAGGAACCATCTATGACCTAGCTTTTTTGAAGATCGATCTGTAACAAGTCAATCAGGTGTTGGGGTCTATAGCTTGCTTACAGTAACAAGTGGTTGTTATAAATGTACTAAAAAAGTTCTAGTATAACCGGCAAATTTGTTCAGCATAAACCATTTTAACTCTCCCCATTTAGGTACAACATTTAAAATTGAGAACAATATAAATTTCCATTCACATTCTCATTCCAAGTTGATCGCTCGCTAGGAGTTTTTAGCAGCCATGCAAACGCTGTGCCGCCTCCCACTGGGAGTGTATTTTAGCTTAGCAGAAGTGCGAACGAAAGGCTCGCAGAGCGGCTACAAAGTTTTTTTGTGCAGTTTCTGAGTAGCTCAAACCCTACTCAGTGCTTACGATCACTTCAGACCAGAGCTGGCCAAACCAGTCCTCGAGATCTACCAACAGTTCACATTTTCCATTCCTCCTAGCTGGTGCACAGGTGTAGTAATTACTAATTAAGATGTGCTGCATTCATTCCTAACTGACAATTCTACAGATATCCAGGAGACCTGGAAAACATGAACTGTTGGTAGATCGCGAGGACCGGTTTGGCCAGCCCTGCTTCAGACTATTTAGTTCCTGTTTTGATGTCACAAACACGTCCTGCATTCGCCCAGCCACGACTGCGTTTTTCCTGGCACGCCTGCGTTTTTATGAACACTCCCTGAAAACGGTCAGTTGACATCCACAAATGTCCCCTTCCTGTCAATCACTCTGCAGTCAGCAGTGCAAGTGAAAAGCTTCGCTAGACTCTGTGTGAAACTATATCGACCGCTGTAATAGTATGTCGCGTGTGCGCATTGCGCCGCATACGCATGCGCAGAAGTCCCTTTTTTTGCATCATCGATGCACAGCGAACGAATGCAGCTAGCGAACAATAATGAATGACCCCCATAAGCTGGGTAAACAGTATGTCGGGAGGACAGAATAAATATTCTCAATGATGTTAGGACGCACAGTCTGTATCAACATATAGAGGCTGAACATGATAATACCATTAAAATGCTAACAATACAGGGCATTGAACCCATTCCTCCAACTTCTGGAGGTGGTTATACAGTAGGTATACAGTAAACTATTATGCAAAAGGGAAGCCTTCTGGATTTTTTCTATGGGTATCTTGGTTCCGAAGGGTGTGAATGAAAATACTGACTTGATAAACTTTGGATGAGGATGACATTGAATTTAATAATATCTCTCTTACGGATAGAGGGCCAGATGTACTAAGCCTGAAAAGTAATAAATATCACTGTGATAAAGCACCAGCCAATCGGCTCCTAACTGTCATTTTTCAAACACAGCCTGTGACATGGCAGTTAGGAGCCGATTGGTTGGTGCTTTATCACAGTGATATTTATCGCTTTTAAGGCTTAGTACATCTCCCCCCCTATACTTAGATTTTGTTTCTCTCTTGTGTAATAAATAACAATCACCTATGGTGAATCATAGGAATCAATCAATGTATTTTAAAATCTTATTATGAGTATATTAGGATTATTGATAAGCCTATTGCATATATTTATGTGGGTATGAATAATATGCACCATATATAACAGCACAAAGACTAATGACATTAATAATAATATAAAATAAAAACAAAATATTTAAGCTATAATGGCTCGAACCATGGACATTTGGTTTTGTGTACAGTGGTTCTACCTGTTGAGCCACAGTAAAATTCCTGTTGACCTCTAGAAACAGATGTAGCTGAAGTTTGGAAAAGACAATATATATTGAAGGAATAATCCCTAAACAATACTTGTGGTTATATAACCTGAAAGATATCTATGAAGGTTAAATTGATATTAATTGTAATTCTCTTGTTTGGATTGAAGAATAGAATATAGAGTATATTCAGCTCAGGAGGTTAGCTATAATCTTGTAACTATAGAACCTACTGTATATCACATGAATTTTCTGAGTGGAAAGAGGCCTTAACATCTGATTGGAGTTTTTCTGTTTATTTAGATTCATTAGTATGAATTATATATACATTGGTAATAAATAACATTATTATATACAGTGGGGCAAAAAAGTATTGGACAGCCACTGATTGTGCAAGTTAACCCACTTAAAAAGATGAGAGAGGTCTGTAATTTCCATCATAGGTACACTTCAACTGTGAGAGACAGAATCTGAAAAAAAACAACCTAGGAAATCACATTGTATGATTTGTAAACAATTTATTTATATATTCTTGTGGAAAATAAGTATTTGGACAATCAAAAAGTTCAACTCAATACTTTGTAATATAACCTCAGTTGGCAATTACAGAGGTCAAACATTTCCTGTAGTTCTTGACCAGGTTTGCACACACTGTAGCAGGTATTTTGGCCCACTCTTCCATGCAGATCTTCTCTAGATCTGTCATGTTTTGGGGCTGCCACCAGGCAACATGGAGTTTCAACTCTCTCCACAGATTTTCTATTGGGTTAAGGTCTGGAGACTGGTTAGGCCACTCCAGGATCTTGAAATGCTTCTTATGGAGCCACTCCTTAGTTGCCCAGGCAGTGTGTTTAGGGTCATTGTCATGCTGGAAGAACCAGCCACGTTCCATCTTCAATGCTCTTACTGAGGGAAGGAGGTTTTTGCCCAAAATCTCACGATACATGGCCCCATTCATCCTCTCCTTAATATGGATAAGTCGTCCTGTCCCCTTTGCAGAAAAGCAGCCCCAAAGCATGATGTTTCCACCCCCATGCTTCACAGTGGGTATGGTGTTCTTGGGATGCCATTCATCATTCTTCTCCCTCTAAACACGGTGAGTGGAGTTTATACCAAAGAGTTCAATTTTGCTCTCATTTGACCACATTACATTCTCCCAATCCTCCTCTGGATCATCCAGATGGTCACTGGCAAACTTTAGATGGGCCTGGACATGTGCTGAGTTAAGCAGGGGGACCTTTCGGGCACTGCAGGATTTCAACCCATGATGATGTAGTGTGTTACTAATGGAAACCTTTATAACTATGGTCCCAGCTCTCTTGAGGTAATTGACCAGGTCCCCCCATGTCGTTCTGGGTTGATTCCTCACTGTTCTCTAGATCATTGATACCCCACAAGGTGAGATCTTGCATGGAGCTCCAGGTCGAGGGAGATTGTCAGTGATCTTGTATTTCTTACATTTTTTAATAATTGCGCCAAACAGTTGATCTCTTCTCACCAAGCTGCTTGCCTATTGTCGAGTAGCTCATCCCAGCCTTGTGCAGCTCTCCAATTTTGTCCCTGGTGTCCTTAGACAGCTCTCTGGTCTTGGCCATGGTGGAGAGGTAGCAGTCTGACTGTTTGAGGGTGTGGACAGGTGTCTTTTATACAGATATCCAGTTCAAACAGATGCCAATTAATACAGGTAACGAGTGGAGGATAGAAGAGCTTCTTAAAGAAGAAGTAACAGGTCTGTGCGAGCCAGAAATCTTGCTGCTTGGTATGTGTCCAAATACTTATTTTCCACAAGAATATACAAGTAAATTGTTTAAAAATCATACAATGTGATTTCCTGTTATATTTTTCAGATTCTGTCTCCCACAGTTGAAGTGTACCTATGATGGAAATTACAGACCTCTCTCATCTTTTTAAGTGGCTCAACTTGCACAATCAGTGGCTGTCCAAATACTTTTTTTTCCCACCTTAAGTATAAAAATTAAAATGAGAGTTATCCAAGACTTGGACCCTATGCACACCAACAATGTTAAGAGACCTGAAATTTGCTAAATAATATATTATTTACAAATTATAGGCCCTCATTCCGAGTTGTTCACTCGTTAATTTTTTTCGCATTGCAGCGATTTTCCGCTTATTGCGCATGCGCAATGTTCTCACTGCGACTGCACCAAGTAAATTTGCTAAAAAGGTTGGTATTTTACTCACGGCATTACAAGGTTTTTTCTTCGTTCTGGTGATCGGAGTGTGATTGACAGGAAGTGGGTGTTTCTGGGCGGAAACTGGCCGTTTTATGGGAGTGTGTGAAAAAACGCTGCCGTTTCTGGGAAAAATGCGGGAGTGGCTGGAGAAACGGGGGAGTGTCTGGGCGAACGCTGGGTGTGTTTGTGACGTCAAACCAGGAACGACAAGCACTGAACTGATCGCAGATGCCGAGTAAGTCTGTAGCTATATAGACATATAGATTGGTAAATGCTCAATTAGCTTAGTGATATCATTCAGGTGCTAGAAAGGAAGGGGTATTTCTGAGCAAGAAAAAAGGAATTGGATTCCCCAGCACCCTGGATGATAACAGTAACCAGATATAAATCCCACATGATAATAGAATTCTATTATAATATAATATAATATTATAATATAATAAAATATAATAATATAATGTATTATATATAATATATATATATATATATATATATATATATATTATATAATATATAATATATATCTAATATAATATAATAAAACTGCAAGGCAAATGTATGTGAGGATGCCAGGAGTACCCAGTACCCAGGTGGGACTCGCCACAGCCAGTCTCTGTGTATGTGTGGACAAGTGGGCTGCTGCTGTTTGTATGCACCCACAGATTGTAACACAGACCTGTGTTGTGTCTGGCACTAGCAGGACACTGTCCAATGTAATTTCTGCTGCGCTGTCTCAGGTCTTGTCCATGGCGCAAGCTGCGGACGGACACAGGGAGAAGTGCCATCGCAACACAGCATCAGCGTCCCCACAGGAAGGGACCGGACCAAATGACATGGTAAGCAAGACACCAATTTGGGCCCCCCTTTCTCAAACAATCCTCAGTGTGTGCAACCAGTGTCTCACTGGCATGACCTCTCCACAGCAAAGTGTTCTCCACTGCACAACATCACTGTACTACACCCCCATATGCTACAATACTTCACTACACTATACCCCCCAATTTGCTGCACTACATCACTACATTACATCACTAAGCCTTCCTATATGCTGCACTACACTACATCCCCCCAATATGATGCAGTACATCACTACTTTTTCCCATATGCTGCACTACATCACTATACATCACTATACTACATCCCCCCAATACGCTGCACTACATAGAAACATAGAAACATAGAATTTGTCGGCAGATAAGAACCACTTGGCCCATCTAGTCTGCCCCTCTTTTTTTTTTTTTTTTTATATTATTTTTTATCACTAACCTTATTAGATCCTTATTTCTTTGGAAGGATATCCTTATGTCTATCCCATGCATGTTTAAATTGCTCTACTGTCTTAGCCTCTACCACTTCTGATGGGAGGCTATTCCACTTGTCACTACCCTTTCTGTGAAATAATTTTTCCGCAAATTTCCCCTGAACCTCCCCCCCTCCAGTCTCAGTGGATGTCCTCGTGTCCTATTGCTTCTCTTCATTTGGAGAATGTTTCCCTCCTGGACTTTGTTAAAACCCTTTATATATTTGAAAGTTTCTATCATGTCCCCCCTTTCCCTTCTCTGCTCCAAACTATACATATTGAGATTTCTTAGTCTTTCTGGGTATGTTTTGTGATGTAGGCCATGCACCATTTTAGTTGCCCTCCTTTGTACAGTTTCTAATGTATTAATATCCTTTTGAAGATATGGCCTCCAGAACTGAATACAGTATTCTAGATGAGGCCGTACCAATGACCTATACAGTGGCATTATTACTTCTTTCTTTCTGCTGCTGATTCCTCTCCCAATGCAGCCAAGCATCTGACTAGCCTTCCTCATTGCCTTGTTACATTGCTTACCTGCTTTTAAGTCATCTGAAATAGTGACTCCTAGATCCCTTTCCTCCTCAATAGTTTCCAGTATAGTGCCATTAATACTGTATTTAGCTTTAGGATTTTTGAGACCCAAGTGCATGATTTTGCATTTTTTGGCATTAA
Organism: Pseudophryne corroboree; assembly: GCF_028390025.1. NCBI lineage: Eukaryota > Metazoa > Chordata > Amphibia > Anura > Myobatrachidae > Pseudophryne > Pseudophryne corroboree. The sequence goes on along the minus strand of NC_086451.1, from coordinate 423,955,885 downwards.
ACTGTAATTGCCAGACTCTTGACCATTCCTCTAGTCTAGCTAGATCCTCAATCATGTGTTTTACCCCACCTGGTGTGTCTACCCTGTTACATACCTTTGTGTCATCTGCAAAAAGGCATACTTTCCCTTTAATGCCATTTGCAATGTCACCAATAAAGATATTAAAAAGCACTGGTCCAAGTACAGATCCCTGGGGTACTCCACTGGTAACATTTCCCTCCTGTGAATGCACTCCATTTACCACAACTCTCTGTTTTCTATCCTTCAATCAAGATCTTATCGATTCAATAATCCTAATATCTAATCCCAAACTTTCAAGTTTATTTAGCAGTCTGCGATGTGGAACTGTGTCAAAAGCCTTACTAAAGTCTAGATAAGCTATATCCATGGCTCCACCTTTATCCATCACTTTAGTCACACAATCAAAAAAGTCAATAAGATTTGTTTGACATGATCTCCCCCCAGTGAATCCATGCTGTTTGGGATCCAGTAAATTGCCGGATTTGAGATAATCTACAACTCTTTCTTTTAAGAGTGTTTCCATCAATTTCCCTACTACTGATGTAAGACTCACTGGTCTGTAGTTGTTTGCCTCTTCCTTGCTTCCACTTTTGTGCAGTGGGACTACGTTTGCTCTTTTCCAGTCCCCTGGAATTTTTCCTGTAGCTAATGACTGGTTGAATAATTCTGTCAATGGTGCTACCAGCACCTCTTTAAGTTCTTTTAGTATCCTTGGATGTATCCCATCTGGCCCCATAGATTTGTCCACTTTCAGCTTTGAGAGTTCTGTTAGGACCTTCTCCTCTCTAAATGTACTTGTTTCATTTTCCTGAATATCCCTGCAACTTAACTGTGGCCCCTTCCCCTCTCTTTCAGTAGTAAATACTGAGCAAAAATAATCATTAAGATGATCTGCTATTAAATTGTCTCCTTCAACAAGACTCCCAGTGTCCGTCTTTAGTTTTATAATTCCGCCTTTTGTTTTTCTCTTTTCGCTTATATACCTAAAAAAAGTTTTGCCTCCTTTACCCACTGACTGGGCCATTTTCTCCTCAGCTTGTGCCTTTGCACATCTGAGTACCTTCTTTGTCTCCTTCTGTCTAACCAGATATATCTTTTTGTCTTCAGTATTTTGTGTCTGCTTATATTTCCTAAAAGCCATATTATTTGCTCTCACAATATTTGCTACTTCTTTTGCAAACCACACTGGCTTCCTTTTCCTTGTGTTTTTCCTAACAGTTTTGATACAAAGGTCTGTTGCCTTCAATATTGCACATTTGAATGTTTCCCACCTCTCCTGCACTGTTTCCAAGTTCCTCCACTCTGCCAAAGAATCGCTTACACATTTTCCCATCCCTACAAAATCAGCCTTCCTAAAATCCAACACCTTTGTTTTTGTATGGGACGAGTCAGTCTCTGTCTTAATGCTGAACCATACTGCTTGATGATCACTGGATCCCAGGTTTTCACCCACTTTTACGTCCGATAATCTGTCTCCATTTGTAAGTATTAAATCTAATATTGCGTCTTTCCGAGTGGGCTCCCTCACCAATTGGTGGAGGGATGCTCCCTGAAGGGAATTTAAAATGTTCCTACTTCTAGTGGAACTAGCAACAGACACCTCCCAGTTTACATCAGGAATATTAAAGTCTCCCATGATTATTACCTCTCCTTTTAATGCCATTTTAGTTATGTCCTGCAATAGGTTCTTGTCAAGTTCCTCTTCCTGACCTGGTGGCCTGTATATCACGCCAATACGAATAATCAACTTTTCCCCTGTTTCTATGGTCACCCAAAAGGCCTCAGTTTTTTCTTCAATACTTTGTATTAATGTAGTATTTATGGCATTTTTCACATACATTGCTACCCCTCCTCCGATTTTTCCAATTCTGTCCTTCCTATATAAAGTATATCCCGGTATAGCTATGTCCCAGTCATGATTTTCATTGTACCATGACTCTGTAATTGCCACAATGTCTAGATTATCCCTTGTCATTATTGCAGTTAGTTCTGGGATTTTATTTCCTAAGCTCCTAGCATTTGCACACATAGCTTTTAGTGTTTTGTTTGTGCTTTTTCTGTTCCTAGCTATGTTCTTCTCTCTGCCTATTTTTATTTGGTTTTGATCTGAATTCTCTACTGTTGCTGTGGATATGCTTCCTATTCCCTTTGCCTGCAGAAACAATACCTCTGTGTTGGGGGGAGCAGATTTCTTTATTCCTATTTGGTTCACTGCCCCCCTTTGTTAGTTTAAATAGTTTTTGATGAAGCATCCAAACTGTTCAGTTAGTATTCTCGTTCCCCTTGAAGATGGGTGCAGGCGTCACTTTTGTATAAGCTCCTATCTTGCCAGATGGTGTGACTATGGCCTATAAATCCAAATCTCTCCTCATTGCACCATGTCCTTAGCCAAACATTGAAGTTTCTGATGCAATGAGTTCTGTTATCCCCTCTGTGTACTGGCAATACTTCTGAAAAAGATACAGTGGTTGCCACCCTCTTCAGAGCAGTCCCTAACTTCCTAAATTCATCTTTTACAGCCATGAGTTCAGCATTTGCCAGGTCATTTGTCCCTAGGTGGACAATGACATCCACCTCCCCATCTTTTCTTGCTGCCTTCACAATTCTTAGCATGCGCTCTTTATCCCTTGGAGCTGTGGCTCCAGGTAAGCACCTTACTTGTTTCTCTACTTCATTTGCATTTCCCAGATGTATTCCTCTAATAATGGAATCTCCCAAGAGAAGTGCAGTCCTTTTTGGAGATTCAATTTTCCTGTTCCATTTCCTGTTCCTATAGTTGGTAGATGTCCCCATATCCTCCTGTTCTGTAGTGCCTCTATTAGTTGTATCTTCCAGCCCTACAAGAGTAGCATACGAGTTTTGCAGTGTCACCGCTTGCGGGAGGTGTCTGTGTTCCTCTGGAAATCTCTGCCCTTGAGAGCCCACAGTAGTCCAGGCAGAATGTCTTCTGATGGCACTCTGAGACAGTGGAGGCTTCAAAGACACAGACATCCTACAAATCTCAGCATGCAGTTTTGCTATCTCCTCCTTCAGCAGAGAAAATTGCTCACAGATTGGACAGCAGCTGAGTCTCCACGCTGCCTCTTTCCAAACAAATGCTTTACATCCATTGCACTGCACAAGGCCAAACATTGTATCAGATGTTAATGGTATTGCAAATTTGTGTGTTATTTGGTGTATTTTAAAACTCATCTGTTGCTGTATTCTAACTCAACTGCTGCTGCTGTTTCAAACTCACTTAATAAGCCAAGCCTCACTTTATAAAACACGCCTCTCACATCACTACACCTTCCTATATGCTGCACTACATCACTACACTACATCACACCAATACGCTGCACTATAGCACTACATTACATCACTACACCTTCTTGTATGCTGCACTACATCACTACACTACACCCCCAATACACTGCATTACATCACTACGCCTATTTAAATGCTGCACTACATCACTACACCCCTCAATACGCTACACTACATCACTGTGCTACACCCCCCAATACGCTGCACTACATCACTACACCACCCGAATACACTGCAATACATCACTACAACCACCGACTATGCTGCACTACATGACTACACTACAATACGCTGCACTGCATCCCCCTATATGCTGCATTAAGTCATTACATCCCCCTCCCTATATACTGCATTAATCATTACAGTACACTAAATAGTTACACAGATATGTAGGACCAGCACTACATAATGGACTATTCAGTACAGTGTGACAGTGATATACTGTATGTACTCTTTCCAGTCAAGATAAGTGTTCTACTGGTGTCTTACCTGAGTCCTGGCATGCAGGCTGGCAGCACATGCTTTCCCGCAGTCAAGCCTGTGGAGATACTGTACTGTAACTGAATGACGATCCTCAGCACTGGCTCGTTGCCTTAGTGCACACAGTGGGGAGGCGCGCAGGACAATGTAGAGCAAGTGCACGGGAAGCTATGCACTGGGTCAGAGGTTGTGGCTTGCTGCACAGTGGCGTTGGGTCCTAATGCCCGCCGGCTACTGCCGCCCCAAAGAGAAAGCGCAGAGTGCACCTTGGCTGCATATAGAAAAAAATTACCAGCATGAATATTCAGCCCAGTCGGCGGGCTCCTACAGTAGCTCCTGCCAGAACATAAGCAGCCGATTTTGTTGCTTTGCTGTATAACAACCACTGGAAAGCAGGGAGTAGTGGAGGTTGGTGCAACCCTAGTTTTTATCTATCCCTGATCCATGGGGCCCCTTTGTCCCTCAGGGCCCCATAGAGTTGTCCCCTTTGACCCCCCCCCCCCATCACCAGGCCTGTACATAATGCACAGGAGACTGTGTATGGGGGATTGGTCTGAATCACCATTGCATGGGATGCCTAATGTCAGTATACCGACATCGGCACTCAAGCAGTAGAATGCCGGCAGGGGGATGAGCGCAACTAAGCCCCTTGCAGGGGCTCTATTCTCCCTCTATGGGCGTCATGGACACCCATAGAGTGGGAATCAACTGAGTAAACCGGCGGCAGTATGGTGCATCTGGCTTCTGTATTGTGACTGGCATCTGTATTGTGACTGTCAGGATCCCAACAATCAGTATGCTAACTACGTACCACGTATAGTAATCAGCCGGGCTCACTAGCACTTGAGAAATAAACAGCTTTAACAGTAGTCCTCAATGATATTCAGCAGGACAGATTGGAACTTGAAGCATTCAACAATGCACAGAAGTCTATGAATAGTGCTCAGCAGGTCTAGATAAGGCTATGGAAACACACATCAGCTAATGGAACTCACTGAACTCTGGAGCCAAACTCTTGATACTGCATACTGGAAATTAGCAGGATGTATAAAGCAGAAGTTGTACAGGCAATGAGTAGTGGCCAGGAAGAGAATAATGTAGGGTGCCCTGACTGCTGATAAGATACTAGAGTCATGTGTAGAAGTTCTGTATTGAAATTGGTGAAGGGAGATTAGTGCATACAAAGACAAGGTTGCAGGTGCACAATTCAAACACTACCAATTTATTAACAATGGCCCTCATTCCGAGTTGATCGGTCGCAATGCGAATTTAGCAGAGTTACACACGCTTAGTCTACGCCTACTGGGAGTGTATCTAAGCATCTTAAAAGTGCGAACGAAGTATACGCAATATTGCGAACAAAAAAAACTTAGCAGTTTTAGAGTAGCTCCAGACTTACTCTGCCTGTGCGATCAGTTCAGTGCTTGTCGTTCCTGGTTTGACGTCAGAAACACTCCCAGCGTTCGCCCAGACACTCCCCCGTTTCTCCGGCCACTCCTGCGTTTTTTCCGGAAACGGTAGCGTTTTCAGCCACACGCCCATAAAACGCAGTGTTTCCGCCCAGTAACACCCATTTCCTGTCAATCACACTACGTTCGCCGGTGCGAACAAAAAGCCGTGAGTAAAAATCCTTTCTTCATAGCAGAATTACTTAGCGCAGTTGTAGTGCGAACATTGCGCATGCGCTCTAAGCTGATTTTCACTGCGATGCGAAAAAAAGAACGAGCGAACGACTCGGAATGAGGGCCAATGATCATTGCAATAAAATTTAGCATTTTGAGCGAGATTCTTCACATAGTTATGGCCATAAATAACGACTTACCCACAGAGTCCTGAATGGCACTCAGCAGCGCTAACTGGAATATTTTTTCTGGTTTTGGTTTTAATTTTTGTCATACGGTTTTGGTTTTGCTAAAATGCTATGATTGGGTTTGGTTTTGTATTTTTTTCAAAAATGTACAAAAAAATTAAATCACATACTGTAATGTGGGCCTTTTCATTCCTACAGTATTATTAACCTCAAAAACTTTAATTTCCAGTAATTTCCAGTCAATTTTAACTACCTCATAGCTCACATTATTGTTTCCTTCTAGTTAAGGTCAAAGGCTGCAGCGAGCTACAGCACACAGAACAGTACAAACAATAGGACAATATACTGTATTTATTTTTTACTTTGCAACACAACTTACACAAAGGGTTGTATGTACAGGAATAATAAATGCACAGGAGTACAGTGCGCCAGAACAGTACAAACAAAAGAGCAATATAGTTATTATATATTTTTTACTCGTAGTTTGACTCAGACTTCTTGTATATGTATGTGAACAAGCACACTGGGGTACAGGGCACACAGGTAGTACAAATGTAAAATAATAATTTTTACATTTTTTGGAAACTGACAATACACACTGTAGTGCTTATATGTGAATGCAGTAGGTCAGTGCAGCTCCACTTTGTGTCAGAGTTAGACTGGGAGCTGGACACAGCTTGTGGATGGACATAGTGCTGCAGTTGAGGATGGACACAGCACTGGTGGATGGATGCAGCATAGCCACTTAATGGACACAGCACAGCACTTAATGGACACAGCACAGGCACTTTAGATTGATACAGCACACTATTTGTATGGACACAGCACAACCACTGGTATGGACATAGCATAGCCATTTGTCTGGAGTCTGTATACAGCACATCCACTTGTATGGAGTCTGGATGCAGCACAGCCACTTGTATGAACACAGCATAGCCATTTGTCTGGAGTCTGGACGCAGCACATCCACTCCTGACCGCCGGTCATGTATACCTAACCCGTCCAAGGTACTAGCTGCATGGCAGCATAAATGCCCTGTACTGTAAGTACAGTATTACTGTAAATCAGTGTTTACCCTTCTAAGAAAAAAAATCTGTATCTAGCTTTATATAACTGATGATAAGTCACTTTGAGGACGACCCCTGCATGTGCAGCCTGGCTGTGCTGGCACGCAGTCCAGCACTATTTTCTTTCTCGGAGCGTGACATCACGCAGCTGCCCTGAAAACACTGCATTGTCCAGACCACATTCCTATAAATGCTGCAACATAGTTCTTCCCCCCACACACAATGCCTGTGGCTTTCAATCGCTATACAATGGTGATTGGTCGCACATGTACACTATGGCCAGAGAGCATGTGCAAACCCGATTGTAGCAGCCGCTGCATGCGAATACAGAGGCTGTGTCCATCTCTAAACAAGGCCCTAAATTCTGCAGCAACTCACCGTTTTCGGGGAGTGTCCAGAAAAAAAGCAGGTGTGCCAAGCTGTTGCAGAGGAGGGTTCCTGACGTCAGCTCCAAGCCAGATCATCACAGCGGGTGTTTACCTATCTCACAGTTAACAATAGCATACGCCAGTGGTTCCCAAACTGTGTGCCGTGGCTCTCTGGGGTGCCTCGGGACACTTGCAGGGGTGCCCTGGGTTGGTGGTCCAGTACCAATTCAAATTATTTATGGTCAATATAATAGGCAAAACCAGTGCTGGTGGCTGCCAGTCATAAAATATGGGGACAAACAGAAGCAAATCTTGTCCCTCACCACACAACTGAGCCTAAGGATAACATATAAACACGATCTACTTAATTTAATATTTCTTTCTAAATTTCTCAATAAGAAATTTTTGTCCTAGGGGTGCCGAGAAAAAAATTCTGATACTCTAGGGCGCCATAACGCAAAAAAGTTTGGGAACCACTGGCATACGCATATAGGCAGCATCCAAGTCCCAGGACAATAATGTCTTAACACATCATCATTTGTGGTGAGAGAGCTCACAAATAAACATACTCTCTTTTAGCCACCAACAAACAACAGGACAACAACATAAAAAATATCAGGATAGAAGGAGAACATGAGAAAATTTCTTGAGGAAAAAATAATGATACAATCTGCCAAACCCCAATTTCACTATAAAAAACTCCACGCCTCATCCCCAATAGGATCCTTAGGGAACAGAACCACATACAAGTGTCAATCACTTATTTCTTAAAGGGAAGGAGGTGATTCTTATCTCAACTTCTGGGTTTAAAATGGTCTCAGGGTTCTAAGTACGCCTTATACCTCACATCTGAATGAATAAACAGTTTCTTCTATCTGAAAAGAAACCCTGGTACCTATACACAGCTGCCCAACCTAAAACATTCTGGTATTGGCAGAGATGTGACAGCAATTTCATCTGAAGGCTCACACTGTTGGTGTTTAGTATAGGTGCTCATAAGCATTTAATGGCAAATGCCTACAAGTTGGTAGGTGCATCATGAACATGAGCAAAGAGGTTACTCAACATGTGGACTCCAAACCAGAGTAGGTTTTATGGAAGATACCAAGATAAAGGTCATAGAAGAGAAACCACAGTCAATATGATAAGGTATGAATTTCTCCTTAGCTACGTACTGTACAGCCACACAGCACTGTGACACTCAAATAACACAGTGACAGGATTGGGCATGCAATCCTACATGCAACTACAGTCTAATCAGCCCGATCTTTAAGTCTTGTGACTTAGACATGTGATGTGATCATGGCTAAATAGTCATGCACACTGGGGCTAATTCACATATGGGGCAGATGTAATGCAGTGTGAGTTTTTAGACTAATTCCAACTTACATCTTCTCACACTTTCAGAAGGTGCGAGTTGGTGCCAAAACTTGCAAATGTAATGCAGTGTGAGTTTTTAGTAAAAAAACTCTACCTGCATGCGATATTTGGCAAAAATACAGACACCTAAACTAGTGGCTAAACTCGCACCTTGTAATGCAAGTTGCATTACAAGGTGTAAATTCTGACAGAAGCATGCACAGATCAGTAATTGAAAGGACGCACTTGAAAACACATAGGAGCCGTGGCTCAGCAGACTAATATTAGAGTCCAGTAAGCACAGGGTCATGGGTTCAAGCCCAGCTCTAGACAGAATCATTTCTATGTATAGAAATATGAAAATATGGGGGTCATTTACTAAGCAGTGATGAGTGGAGAAGTGGCCCTATCAACCAATCAGCAGCTCTGTATCTTTTTATAGTATAGAACGAGTGGGTGCAGTATCAGATGTGCGCAGTAAAATCAAAGCAAGCTGCCCAGACACCCTGTTCAATGGGGGGAAGAAAACATCAATTCCCAATGATACAAGAGGGTACAACAAGGCGAACTGAGTGTCACTGGCGCTTGATCGATAGGATGTGAGTACTATTTCCAACAGCAATTATCACCACAATTCCCCATAAATTTTACTTTATCGCTAAGTAGCGGGTACTACCATGTGGTGGAAAGGTATACAATGGCAATCAAATCACAATGTAAACCCAAAGGATTACAAATTTATTCACAAACATAAATACTAAAAATACATGACCGATATAAGTGCAAAGTGAACTGAATGCTTCCACAAAGTGGCTGGTGCTTAGTATTGACAGGAAAGAAGCTCTCACCCTCTCCCTGTATTGCGGTGGGCTAGCTTATGAAATTGGATTCTTGAGAAAGGTTCTTGGGAACCGAAACGCATTGTCTTGGACTGAGGACTGATACATGTGGACTGAAGGGGATCTGATGCTGAAAAACTGTTTGCGGTGGTGCTTGGCTATTTCAGCCTAGGACCACATCAGCTTATTTCATAAGCTAGCCCACCGCAATACAGGGAGAGGGTGAGAGCTTCTTTCCTGTCAATACTAAGCACCAGCCACTTTGTGGAAGCATTCAGTTCACTTTGCACTTATATCGGTCATGTATTTTTAGTATTTATGTTTGTGAATAAATTTGTAATCCTTTGGGTTTACATTGTGATTTGATTGCCATTTTATACCTTTCCACCACATGGTAGTACCCGCTACTTAGCGATAAAGTAAAATTTATGGGGAATTGTGGTGATAATTGCTGTTGGAAATAGTACTCACATCCTATCGATCAAGCGCCAGTGACACTCAGTTCGCCTTGTTGTACCCTATTTTTATAGTATGCAAATTACTCCAATCATCAACAAACAGCAGAAGTGGTGGAGAAAACATTGGCCTTACCTCTATACCTATTCTACTAATTAGAACAACAATTTTTGCAAGACCACCTACCAGAGAAAGAAGCTTCAATAGCACAACCATTACAAATACCAAGGGAGCCATTATCAAGGAGTTTATCTACCATTATTGAAAATTATTTTCCTCCATAACAATATTACACTCCTGATATACAAAGATATTATACATATCTTTGATTTTAATATTTTTCACCAGAATCATTTTTATGTATAGAAATATGAAACTATGGGGGGCATTTACTAAGCAGTGATAAGAGTGGAGAATTGGCCCTATCAACCAATCAGCAGCTCTGTATCATTTTATAATATGCAAATAGTATGCAAATTATACATGTTACTTAAAGTGCTTATTGGTTGATGGGGCAACTTCTCCACTGGCTCACTTCTCCGCTCTTATCACTGCTAAGTAAATGTCCCCCTATATATCAAAAGAATGATCTGATGACATTATCATTTTAAATACAAAAATGTATAAACATCTTTTAGAGAAAACGATCACTTTTATACATATAGCACCAAAGGGAATCAGGCATGCGTCCTTCCTGAGACAATTATCCACTTTTATTATTATACAAATGACAATATCCATTAAGGATACACACAGACAGTGACATCTAATGAACAGTGATACCAAATAATATATTAGTGTGTCTCTACACGCAAGCATAAACAAAATGTAGATATATAAATTTATATGATAATTGTATCCATGCTCTCATAATTTCGTAACATTATTCTGTATTGAGGTGATACTCCAGATCATCTATTTGGAGCTGCTAATACAATTGTAATAATTTTATTGAGTGCTCAGCATTTGTAAAAATTCTTAATATTATTCTCCTCTTGTGCCTAATTATTAGAGATGTGCACCGGAAATTTTTCGGGTTTTGTGTTTTGGTTTTGGGTTCGGTTCCGCGGCCGTGTTTTGGGTTCGAACACGTTTTGGCAAAACCTCACCGAATTTTTTTTGTCGGATTCGGGTGTGTTTTGGATTCGGGTGTTTTTTTCAAAAAACCCTAAAAAACAGCTTAAATCATAGAATTTGGGGGTCATTTTGAATCCAAAGTATTATTAACCTCAATAACCATAATTTCCACTCATTTTCAGTCTATTCTGAACACCTCACACCTCACAATATTATTTTTAGTACTAAAATTTGCACGGAGGTCGCTGGATGACTAAGCTCAGCGACCCAAGTGGCCGACACAAACACCTGGCCCATCTAGGAGTGGCACCGCAGTGTCACGCAGGATGGCCCTTCCAAAAAACACTCCCCAAACAGCACATGACGCAAAGAAAAAAAGAGGCGCAATGAGGTAGCTGTGTGACTAAGCTCAGCGACCCAAGTGGCCGACACAAACACCTGGCCCATCTAGGAGTGGCACTGCAGTGTCACACAGGATGGCCCTTCCAAAAACTACTCCCAAACAGCACATGACGCAAAGAAAAAAAGAGGAGCAATGAGGTAGCTGTGTGACTAAGCTCAGCGACCCAAGTGGTCGACACAAACACCTGGCCCATCTAGGAGTGGCACTGCAGTGTCACACAGGATGGCCCTTCCAAAAACTACTCCCCAAACAGCACATGATGCAAAGAAAAAAAGAGGCGCAATGAGGTAGCTGTGTGACTAAGCTCAGCGACCCAAGTGGCCGACACAAACACCTGGCCCATCTAGGAGTGGCACTGCAGTGTCACGCAGGATGGCCCTTCCAAAAAACACTCCCCAAACAGCACATGACGCAAAGAAAAAAAGAGGCGCAATGAGGTAGCTGTGTGACAAAGCTCAGCGACCCAAGTGGCCGACACAAACACCTGGCCCATCTAGGAGTGGCACTGCAGTGACGCAGGATGGCCCTTCCAAAAAATAATCCCCAAACTGCACATGACGTAAAGAAAAATTAAAGAAAAAAGAGGTGCAAGATGGAATTGTCCTTGGGCCCTCCCACCCACCCTTATGTTGTATAAACAGGACATACACACTTTAACTAACCCATCATTTCAGTGACAGGGTCTGCCACACGACTGTGACTGAAATGACGGCTTGGTTTGGACCCCCACCAAAAAAGAAGCAATTAATCTCTCCTTGCACAAACTGGCTCTACAGAGGCAAGATGTCCACCTCATCATCATCCTCCGATTCATCACCGTGTACATCCCCCTCCTCACAGATTATCAATTCGTCTTCACTGGAATCCACCATCTCAGACCCCTGTGTACTTTCTGGAGGCAATTGCTGCTGGTGAATGTCTCCACGGAGGAATTGATTATAATTCATTTTAATGAACATCATCTTCTCCACATTTTCTGGAAGTAACCTCGTACGCCGATTGCTGACAAGGTGAGCGGCGGCACTAAACACTCTTTCGGAGTACACACTTGTGGGAGGGCAACTTAGGTAGAATAAAGACAGTTTGTGCAAGGGCCTCCAAATTGCCTCTTTTTCCTGCCAGTATACGTACGGACTGTCTGACGTGCCTACTTGGATGCGGTCACTCATATAATCCTCCACCATTCTTTCAATGGTGAGAGAATCATATGCAGTGACAGTAGACGACATGTCCGTAATCGTTGGCAGGTCCTTCAGTCCGGACCAGATGTCAGCACTCGCCCCATACTGCCCTGCATCACCGCCAGCGGGTAGGCTCGGAATTCTGAGCCTTTTCCTCGCACCCCAAATTGCAGGAGAATGTGAAGGAGGAGCTGTTGACCGATCAAGTTCCACTTGACTTGATAATTTTCTCACCAGCAGGTCTTTGAACCCCTGCAGACTTGTGTCTGCCGGAAAGAGAGATACAACGTAGGTTTTAAATCTAGGATCTAGCACGGTGGCCAAAATGTATGTGCTCTGATTTCAACAGATTGACCACCCGTGGATCCTGGTTAAGCGAATGAAGGGCTCCATCCACAAGTCCCACATGCCTAGCGGAATCGCTCTGTCTTAGCTCCTCCTTCAATGTCTCCAGCTTCTTCTGCAAAAGCCTGATGAGGGGAATGACCTGACTCAGGCTGGCAGTGTCTGAACTGACTTCACGTGTGGCAAGTTCAAAAGGTTGCAGAACCTTGCACAACGTTGAAATCATTCTCCACTGCGCTTGAGACAGGTGCATTCCACCTCCTTTGCCTATATCGTGGTCAGATGTATAGGCTTGAATGGCCTTTTGCTGCTCCTCCATCCTCTGAAGCATATAGAGGGTTGAATTCCACCTCGTTACCACTTCTTGCTTCAGATGATGGCAGGGCAAGTTCAGGCGTTTTTGGTGTTGCTCCAGTCTTCTGTACGTGGTGCCTGTATGCCGAAAGTGGCCCGCAATTCTTCTGGCCACTGACAGCATCTCTTGCATGCCCCTGTCGTTTTTTAAATAATTCTGCACCACCAAATTCAAGGTATGTGCAAAACATGGGACGTGCTGGAATTTGCCCAGATGTAATGCACACACAATATTGCTGGCGTTGTCCGATGCCACAAATCCACAGGAGAGTCCAATTGGGGTAAGCCATTCTGCGATGATCTTCCTCAGTTGCCGTAAGAGGTTTTCAGCTGTGTGCGTATTCTGGAAAGCGGTGATACAAAGCGTAGCCTGCCTAGGAAAGAGTTGGCGTTTGCGAGATGCTGCTACTGGTGCCGCCGCTGCTGTTCTTGCGGCGGGAGTCAATACATCTACCCAGTGGGCTGTCACAGTCATATAGTCCTGAGTCTGCCCTGCTCCACATGTCCACATGTCCGTGGTTAAGTGGACATTGGGTACAACTGCATTTTTTAGGACACTGGTGAGTCTTTTTCTGAGGTCTGTGTACATTTTCGGTATCGCCTGCCTAGAGAAATGGAACCTAGATGGTATTTGGTAACGGGGACACAGTACCTCAATCAAGTCTATAGTTGGCTCTGAAGTAATGATGGTACCGGAACCACGTTTCTCACCGCCCAGGATGCCAAGGCCTCAGTTATCTGCTTTGCAGCAGGATGACTGCTGTGATATTTCATCTTCCTCGCAAAGGACTGTTGGACAGTCAATTGCTTGGTGGAAGTAGTAAAAGTGGTCTTACGACTTTCCCTCTGGGATGACCAGCGACTCCCAGCAGCAACAACAGCAGCGCCAGCAGCAGTAGGCGTTACACTCAAGGATGCATCGGAGGAATCCCAGGCAGGAGAGGACTCGTCAGAATTGCCAGTGACATGGCCTTCAGGACTATTGGCATTCCTGGGGAAGGAGGAAATTGACACTGAGGGAGTTGGTGGGGTGGATTTCGTGAGCTTGGTTACAAGAGGAAGGGATTTACTGGTCAGTGGACTGCTTCCGCTGTCGCCCAAAGTTTTTGAACTTGTCACTGACTTATGATGAATGCGCTGCAGGTGACGTATAAGGGAGGATGTTCCGAGGTGGTTAACGTCCTTACCCCTACTTATTACAGCTTGACAAAGGCAACACACGGCTTGACACCTGTTGTCCGCATTTCTGTTGAAATACTTCCGCACCGAAGAGCTGATTTATTTTTGGTATTTTCACCAGGCATGTCAATGGCCATATTCCTCCCACGGACAACAGGTGTCTCCCCGGGTGCCTGACTTAAACAAACCACCTCACCATCAGAATCCTCCTTGTCAATTTCCTCCTCAGCGCCAGCAACACCCATATCCTCCTCATTCTGGTGTACTTCAACACTGACATCTTCAATCTGACTATCAGGAACTGGACTGCGGGTGCTCCTTCCAGCACTTGCAGGGGGCGTGCAAATGGTGGAAGGCGCATGCTCTTCACGTCCAGTGTTGGGAAGGTCAGGCATCGCAACTGACACAATTGGACTCTCCTTGTGGATTTGTGATTTCGAAGAACGCACAGTTCTTTGCTGTGCTTTTGCCAGCTTAAGTCTTTTCATTTTTCTAGCGAGAGGCTGAGTGCTTCCATCCTCATGTGAAGCTGAACCACTAGCCATGAACATAGGCCAGGGCCTCAGCCATTCCTTGCCACTCCGTGTGGTAAATGGCATATTGGCAAGTTTACGCTTCTCCTCTGACGATTTTAATTTAGATTTTTGAGTCCTTTTTTTACTGATCTTTTGTGTTTTGGATTTTACATGCTCTGTACCATGACATTGGGCATCGGCCTTGGCAGACGACGTTGATGGAATTTCATCGTCTCGGCTATGACTAGTGGCAGCAGCTTCAGCATGAGGTGGAAGTGGATCTTGATCTTTCCCTATTTTTGAAACCTCAACATTTTTGTTCTCTATATTTTAATAGGCACAACTAAAAGGCACCTCAGGTAAACAATGGAGATGGATGGATACTAGTATACTTATGGATGACGAGTGACTGACGACACAGAGGTAGCTACAGCCGTGGACTACTGTACTGCGTCTGCTAGTATAGAGATGATAATTAATGATATAAAAAAATATATATATAACTACTGTAGGTATATATAATATACAATTATGGACAAGTGACGACACAGAGTTAGGTACAGCCGTGGCCTACCGTACTGCGTCTGCTCGTATAGATAATATAAATATATTACTACTGTAGATATATAATATAATGACGGACCTGGAGGACACTGTTAGCAGACTGCTAAACTACTAGTATGAAGAAGATAGAAAAAAAAAACCACCACAGGTAGGTATACAATTATGGACGAGTGACGACACAGAGGTAGGTACAGCCGTGGCCTACCGTACTGCGTCTGCTAGTATAGATAATATAATAAATATATTACTACTGTAGGTATATAATATAATGACGGACCTGGTGGACACTGTCAGCAGACTGCTAAACTACTAGTATGAAGAAGATAGAAAAAAAAAACCACCACAGGTTGGTATACAATTATGGACGAGTGATGAGTGACGACACAGAGGTAGGTACAGCCGTGGCCTACCGTACTGCATCTGCTAGTATAGATAATATAATAAATATATTACTACTGTATGTATATAATATAATGACGGACCTGGTGGACACTGCCAGCAGACTGCTAAACTACTAGTATGAAGAAGATAGAAAAAAAACCCCCACCACAGGTAGGTATACAATTATGGACGAGTGACGAGTGACGACACAGAGGTAGGTACAGCCGTGGCCTACCGTACTGCGTCTGCTAGTATAGATAATATAATAAATATATTACTACTGTAGGTATATAATATAATTACGGACCTGGTGGACACTGTCAGCAGACTGCTAAACTACTAGTATGAAGAAGATAGAAAAAAAAACCCACCACAGGTAGGTATACAATTATGGACGAGCACTGACGACACAGAGGTAGGTACAGCCGTGGACTACCGTACTGTGTCTGCTAGTATAGAGATGATAATGATAAAAAATATATATATATATCACTACTGTAGGTATATATAATATAATGACGGACCTTCTGGACACTGTCAGCAGACTGCTAAACTAACTAGTACTAGACTAGTATGAATGAAGATAGAAAAAATTAAACACCGCACAGGTAGAGGTATATTATTTACAATATTGGCCGAGCACTAGTAGTCACGACACAGAGGTAGCACTAGCTACAGACGTGGACTACCGTACTGCCTCTGCTAATATAGAGATGATAAAGATGATAGAGATGAAAAAAATAAAATATAACACTACTGTAGGTAAATATTTATATAATATAATGAATGACCGACCTGCTGGACACTGTCAGCAGAATGCGTTTATAGAATATAAAAAAAAAAAATCCACAGGAGTGTTTAACTTTTTCAGGCAGACAATATACTGGTGGTCACACTGGCAGCAAAAGTGTGCACTGCACTCCTGCTATAACTGCTCCCCAGTCTCCCCCACAATCAGGGCCGAAACTAAGGGGGGGCTAGGGGGTCACGTGCCCCGGGCGCTGGGCTGTAGGGGGCGCTAATGAGCCCAGTTCGTCTGTAGCTACTGACCGGCTGTAAGAAGCCAGCAGCAGCACTACTAGACGCGGCTCATCAGACTGTGCTCCTCCGGGATGCGGGCGCAGGCACATCGCGCGTGTATCCCACATTAATATATATATATATATATATATATATATATATATTATTATTTTTTTTATATATTATATATAAAATATATTTTATATTATATATACAGTATGTGTATATATATGTATATATATTATACTGTGTATATATATATATATATATATATATATATACACACACACGTACAGAATGATCCGGCACTCCAGCAGGCCCTCGGCTGCAAGTGCTGATGTGCTCACGGTGCCTTCCTCATGGACACAATAGCCCCCAATGTAGCAAGCGGATGGAGGCAGCAGTCAGAGACTTTTCAATATTAAACTTGAGCAAGTATAATGGTGCATCTACGTTTCGGAGCCGACGGGGCTATGGCTCCGAAACGTACATGCACCATTAAACTTGTTCACGTTTTATATTGAAAAGTCTCTGAGTGCTGCCTCCATCTGCTTGCTCTCTCTCTCTCTCTCTCTCTCTCTCTATATATATATATATATATATATATAATATTTATATAAATATATATTATACACATATAGATATATTAATATATCGGCACTCAAGCAGGTCTTTTGAAGTGTTACAAGTATATTGTCAGGTGTCACAACAAACAAGCAATGTTCCGGGGCCCGTAGCCTCTCCTTTGCCCCTTTGGGCTACGGGCCTCGTAACATTGGCTTATATGATGTGACACCTGACAATATACTATTTAGTACAGGGGGCACGTGGGCCATTGCTACCATTGTTTAGGGGTGCCGGACACCAAGGACTATATATATATATATTTTATATATATATATATATATATATATATAGCAATACATAGTCAGCGGCACTCCATATAGTGTAGAAATAGACATCCAGTTATGGCTGGTGCTCACCATTGGAGGCAAAGTCTCCAAAAATACAACAAACAGCAGTAAGCTGCACTCACGGCTCGAAGAAGAAATACAGGATTCCTTTTGAACGTGTCAACATTTCAATGTTTATAATGACGAAAATGTTTTATTATAAACATTGAAACGTTGACACGTTCAAAGGGAATCCTTTATTTCTTCTTCGAGCCATATATATATATATATATATATATATATATATAAAAGAAAGTGGAGTAAAAAAAAGCGCCTAATAGTGTCAGTGAGAAAAACCTTTGTGGGTTCAAACGTAGTGATAATTTAAACAATAAGCAACGACTTATTGTTTAAATTTATCACTACGTTTGAACCCACAAAGGTTTCTCTGACTGACACTATTAGGCGCTTTTTTTTACTCCATTTTCTTAAATTTTACCTATATACTGTTTTAGAGCTGCCACTCACTTATGTATGAGGTGTGTCGTGTTCACTAAAAAGTATAATCAGAAATCAATCCTTTTGTATTTTCATACCAGGGTGCCTGACCAGGTATATACGTAGGCACTATTATCCACTATTCCCCATAGATATATATATATATATATATATATATATATATATATATATAAATTATTATTATTTTATTATTATGCTTTATTTATATGGTGCCACAAGATCCGCAGCACCCATTACACAGTAAATAATCAAATGAGCAATCAAGAAAACAGCACTTACAGTTCAAGACAATATTGGACAGGTATGGAAAACCAAATTTTTTTGGGTGGGGTGGGGGGCGCCAAATTACTGCCTTGCCCCGGGTGACAGAAATCCTAGTTTCGGCCCTGCCACAATTAAGCTGTGTGAGCAGTGAGCAGTCAGCACAGTCAGATATACATAGATAGATAGATATATCATGCAGCACACTGAGGCTGAGCACAGTCAGATATGGTATGGAGCGTTTTTTTCAGGCAGAGAACGGATAAAAAAAACTAGCAAAACTCTGCACTGACTGTACTCCTCCTAACAGCTGTTCCCCAATCCTCCCCACAATAAGCTAAGCAGTAGCAAATAATTAGCAATCAGATCAACTAACTAACTAAACGGAGAGGACGCCAGCCACGTCCTCTCCCTATCAATCTCAATGCACGTGTGAAAATGGCGGCGACGCGCGGCTCCTTATATAGAATCCGAGTCTCGCTAGAATCCGACAGCGGGATAATGACGTTCGGGCGTGCTCGGGTTAACCGAGCAAGGCGGGAGGATCCGAGTCTGCTCGGACCCGTGCAAAGAAGGCTGAAGTTCGGGCGGGTTCGGATTCCGAGGAACCAAACCCGCTCATCTCTACTAATTATCAATACTTCCTTATGAAAATTATTGCCAAATATAACTTTTTAATTATGATATCAAAATATATGCTAAATTACTAACTAATAGATAGAGCTCTCTACTTCCTAGTTTAGTCATAATGGATCACGTGGGCTTTATTCTGCAAAAAGCTTTTTAATATTCTGTAACACCTCTCTCTTGCAAATCTGAGCCCTTATATTTGTCCTTAGATGCAGAGGAAACATACTGCTGAAACAACTCTCACTGTTATAATAATGAAGTTGACTGTTCTTGTTTCTTAATCTAACTCTCCGTGGCCTTGGTTTTCAAGGTGAATTCCTCCATGACATTACAGCACTTTACCATAACCCCTCTACCTTGGTCCTAACAAACGGAATTCTTTTCCTATCACTAATGGCACATGTCAAGGTTGCCCCCTGTCACCTCTTATATTAGCTTTGGTAATTGAACCTCTAGCCTGTCATATTCATCTTAAACCTGATATTTCAGACTTCACCATTAAAGAATCACAGTATAAACGGCGCTAGAGATGAGCGGGTTCGGTTTTACTCGGTTTTACTCGGTTCTCAAAACGGCATCTAATTGGCTCACGGATGTCACGTGTTTTGGATAGCCAATAAGATTCGGTTTTGAGAACCGAGTAAAACCGAGTAAAACCGAATCCGCTCATCTCTAAAAACGCTCCCTTTTTTCTGACAATGTACTTCTTACTCTTACTAATGCATTCATTTTCCTGCCTAACCTTTTCAAAGAACTAACTTTCTATGGGGACCTATCTGGCTATAAAGTTAACAATGATAAATCAGAAGCTCTCCCCCTACTTATCCCAACTGACCCACTGACTCTTCTTAAATCCAACTTTGCCTTCACTTGGCGTCATACCTCCATCAAATACCTAAGCATTCATATCAACAAATCTTATCACTCTCTTTACGAAGCAAACTACCCCCCCCCCCCCCCCCTTATTTAAAGAGATTTCTCAGAGTCTTCTACCTTGGAGAAAACATTTAATCTCCTGGATAGGTAGAATCAATCCTATTAAAATGAATGTTCTCCCCAAGATATCTTTTCTATACTCTCCCTGTCCCTGTTCCTCTGTAACATGGTTATAGGTTATTTTCTTATGTTGTAAATATATGAATTGTAATACATGTATATTTATTTTAGAGAATATAATATATATTGTAATGCCCATGATGGTACCTACATGCTTAACGTATGTATGTATATATATATATATATTATAGGAAAGGTGTACTGGGTATACAGGAGGTGCAGTGCAGTGTGAGAGGAAAAGGGAAGCAGCCTGCGCGTGCCGTTTATTGATGGCAGAGTGAAAAAGAGACAAAGGGAGATCCGTGCGCCGGTAATAATATGGGCCGGGGGCAGAGGGTTCCACGCGCCGGTAAAGGTAGGCCATGTGCAGAGGGGTCTCGCGCCGGTAAAAGTGGCCCATGTGCAGAGAGGGTCCCCGCCTGCCGTTGGAGGAAAGCGTATAAAAGATGCTTCCCGCCAGTGGCGAGTCAGACTGCTGATCCCTCTGTTAGCGCTACTCGACTGAAGTCCTACGGCCTCCTAGAGCTGTAGCGCTGTGAACATTGGCGGTGGGACTTGGGTGAGGCAGCTGACACAGGGCAGGCTAGACAGAGCTGGCCCAAAGAGCGGTGGGTGCACTAAAGGCTATGGAAGCGTTGGCATTAGAGACCCGTCGCCACGCAGAGCTGTAACTGCTGTAAACATATAGTGGCGGCGGGGTCCTGGGCAGTGTTATCCAGCACTAGAAGTATAAGTGCCACTGACAGTCTGACCGCTGTCACCCCACCATTAGAGAAGCTAAAATGAGAGAGTACCCTGAGGCGGCCCCAGAGGAAGAGCTAGACGGGCATCGTATGAAGGGCCCCAGAGTCCAGCTAGACAGGCGAGCCAGCCAATAATCCTTTGAGGGAGGAGTCGGGGAAGCGCAGCCCAGGTGAAAGCTCTGACACTATCAGGGAAGCGCAGCCCAGATGAAAGCTACAGGAGGTGTAAGTGAGATTGAATTGCACTACACCCCCAATTAGCTCTGACACTATTGATACCTAATTGATAGGAAGTGGAACTAGAGATCAGGAACTGCTACTTCCACATATATATATATTATAGTATGGGGCCAATCGATCTCAGGATGAACTAAGCTAATTATCCAGCAAAATGGGATACCACTTGGAGTTACCTGTATGAAAATACTGCTATAGACTGTATTTGGTCAAAAGCCTGAAGAATTTATTGTGGCTCATTAAAAATCCCAAATCACACCAAGTACAGGTGAATGTAATTATAACTATAGCCTGTACAGCAACAGTAATACGGACTTAGAAGTTGCTGGATGTAATAGGCAATCTATATTAGTGGTGCAAAACCCCATATAGTGAGATGGAGATTATAATTGTATACATTTATATACACACTGGTAACGAGACTGAATCAACAGCTGAACAGTAGTGAATATTTATGTCATTAAGATTCCTACCAATAATATATATCTATACATATATATGCAATTAGTAAAGTGAAGTTGGAGCATTGTTTATGAAAGGGAGCAGGCTATTAACTAAATCTGCCGTTATATTGCTTGAGAAAGACTTTTAGTGTGAGCTGCAAAGTTGCTACTAAAGAACTAGAATAGTTAGAAAAGTTACATGATTGTTACTGACTTTGCAACTTATAAAAGGAAAAGAGTAACATAGGAGGGAGTAAGGCTTAAAGGAACTGAGGAGACTAATTTAAGTAACCTTCCCTTAACCTTATGGAAACAAAGGTGAAACTTTCTTGCTACATGGGAAGTACTGTAACTGTAGGCTGGGTTAAGTAAGAGAAAACAAGAAAGATATAAAAGGAGGATCATCTATTCTACCCCAGTAAACAGGATTAAATTAACTATTGACTCTATCTAGGAAATTCTTCATTTATTCATTTATTTATTTATTTCAACGGGATTCTCTAAGCATTCATTGGGCCCCAACTGCGCAAACTTTTATTATTAAGAGTACCCGGGTCACTCATTTTAGTGCACACAAGGTGGTAAATTTACTAAGGTGGGAGTTTTTTAGAACTAGTGATGTTGCCCATAGCAACCAATCAGATTCTACTTAACATTTGTCTAGCTGCTTCTAGAAGATAATAGATACAATCTGATTGGTTGCTATGGGCAACATCACCAGTTCTAAAAGTCTCCCACCTTAGTAAATTTACCCCATGGTTTTTTGTAATACATGCAAAATTTAATGTATAGTAAAACGAATGTGATGCAGAATATATTTAGAAAGGAAAATATGAAAAGTGTAAATTATATAGTCATATGTGGATTAGAATGAGTAATTAGTCATAGGATTAATATAAAGAGTATATTACAATAATACCAAATATTATACTTACCAATAAAGTGTTGTGTTGACTCCGGAAAATCCTGGGATTCTGAAACAAGAAGAAGAACAGGTATTTAATATGTATTTGATATATTAAGATTACAAAGGTTTTGAATGTATAATTATTAACAATATATTCAATTTAAGACAAGGCTTACCCAGGCAAGCTTAATTAGAAAATAGCCTGGGTGGAGGCACATAAAATATATTAGTGACCCACGTTTAGAAGTAAGGTAGGGTTACACCTCTCTGTATTCTGACTCAATTCATCAAATTCGTATGGAATGAAAAAAAGTCTAGGCTACTTAGGAAAACTATTCAGAAGAGCTCTACATGCGGTGGTCTGGGCCTTCCCTTCATTACAAGATATTATCACACCTCAGCTCTTAGCCAGTTGGTTGCTTGGCACTCCCCAAGATACCTGAAATGATGGGTTGACTTGGAAAGTGACCTGGCTCAGGTTGATTCTATTTATTGCCTTCCATGGCTCCCCAGTGCCCACAGGCCTAAAATCATCCAATCAGTCCCAACAGTATCTCTTACACTATCGGTTTGGGACTCACAACAAGCTAGGCTTTCCCTTCACACATTCCCCTCCCCTCTAACCCATATCTGGAATAATCCCTCCTTCACCCCGGGTCGATCCTCACATATGGCTTCCAACTGGTCTAAGGCAGGCATCACCCACTACCACCATATACTACATAATAATATACCTTATTCCTTAATAGATCTTCAAATAAAACACTCCCTCCCTACATTCTCTTTCTACCAATATCTTCAAATTTGAAATTTTGCCTTGTCCTCTGTAAGGAAAGCGCCTCTTCCTACTGTCCCGACTCCAATGGAACGTCTCTGTATTTACCGCTCCATGGATTGAGGCATTATTTCTATCTTGGATCAGTCCCTCTTAATGCCAGACTCCCCCCTCCCCTCCCCCCCGCTCGCCTTACATGAAATTGCTTAGGAAACTGACTTGGGGACCCCCATTGAAGGCAACGCATGGGACACTATACGTCTAAACATCTCTAAATGTTCTATCAGCTTCTCCGTTAAGGAGAACTCCTACAAAATATACCCGCACTGGTATCTCATGCCAGAACGTTTACACCAAATGTATCCCAATATGTCCAACCTTTGTTTGAGCCATTGTGGCCAAATAGGGTCTTATTTTCATATCTGGTGGAGTTGCCCCAAGATCGCTTCCTTCTGTTCCTTGGTCCTAACTCTCATTAAGTCAGTTATACCTGCCCCCCGCTCTCCCCTGAGGTGCTTCTCTTGTGTGCCCCAGCCTGCCAGCTATCTAGGCTTGAAAAAAATTGGCTCTTCATATAACCTGTGCAGCTAAGCTCCAAATTGCTAAGTCTTGGAAACAATCCACTCCCCCCATGAACTTCTGATCCGTATTTGGTTTATAGCAAAGATGGAATACCTTTCCTCCCTGATGAACAACACTGTAGATAAATTTCATGCCATTTGGACATCCTGGTACACTAAATTTCAAGTGGCTCTCCCAGGCCTCCGCTAATTCCACCCTGCCTCTTCACCTGTTTTTCCTTCTCTCCCGGCTCTCTATTTGCTTTCTGCTCTTTTCCTTTCTGTCTTCTCCTCTTTCTTCTCATCTTTATTTCTTCTCCTCCCTTCTCTTACTTCTCTTCCCCTGCCCCTCTCTCTTATCCACTTGTTTTTCATATCCTCTTTTCAGTCTCTCCCAGGAGTTCCACTGGTTTGCCTTTAGAGATGCACTTTTTCTGTACCCCCTTTGTTTTATGCTGAATACTTACTGTATATGACTTTTTAGCTTACATAATTCATTGTATAAATGTTTGTTCTCACCTAGGTTTCAGATTGAGTCAATATGTACTTTTCTATTCTTCTTTTTTTACTCCAATCTGACTGTACACATGTTCTCTATTTGTCATAGATGATTTCCTATCAATAACATTTTGTGATAAAAAAAGGTTATGTATTGAGATTGAAATCTTACATCAAAGACTCCACACAAATGTTAAATAAATTAGGTGAGTTAGAGTGGAGAAGTGAATATAGTTGGGCCACGATTTATGTCGAGGCCCTTTATACTAGTATCCCACATGTGGAGGTACTGTAGGCTACAAAAATGTTTCTTCATGGAGATCCAGATTTAACTGATTATAAAAGGTTTATATTGGAATGTATGGAATACATACTTAAATATAATTATTTTAATTTTCATGGTGTATTTTTTAACCAACACTGCGGTGTGGCTATGGGAACCCCTTACACTCCAAGTTTAGCGGATTTGTACTTGGGAAAATGGGAAAATGGAAGTTATTGATAATTACAATCCTTTCTTAAATCATATACATCTATACAAGCATTTTATAGATGATATCCTTCTAGTATGGTCGGGAGGTATTGAGATTGTAAAAGAGTTTATGGTATACCTAAATAATAACAAGTATAACTTGCATTTTACCTCTAATTACCAAAAAGATACTATTTAATTTTTGGATCTTATATTGGACAGTAAGGATTATAGTAGAGGGAAAATGGTTAACACTTATACCCATAATAAAGGGATAGATCAGAACAGTTATGTACATTTTCAGAGTTGTCACTATAAGAAATGGATTGAGAATATCCCCTACAGTACACTCAGTTTGTGAGATTGCAGCATAACTGTTCAAAATTGGATAAATTTGAGGAACAAGATAATATTTATAGTGAAAGATAAATGGAGAAGAAATATTCAGAACTGCTTATAAGAAAATGTTATGAGAAAGCTTTAAATAGAGATAGGAAGGAGTTAATGGTATATAAAGAAGAGATACTTGTTAAACCAATACATATGGAGTACCGTTTGTGACTAGATTCAACAATAGGGGAGGAGACATCAAGAAGATATTCTCTAAGCATTGGGACATCTTATGTCTCAATCCATTATTAAAAGTCATCATCCCGCAGCATCCTAGAATTATTTATAGAAAATCTTGTTCCTTAAAAAATCAGTTAGCTCCCAGTAACCTGAAACCCATTGGGGATCATGTGGATGAGAATAAAATTGAAGGGTTTTTGCTTGCACGAAGTGTAAGGTGTGTCAATATGTGCATAAAGATAATAAAAATTTTTT
The DNA here is from genome assembly GCF_028390025.1 of Pseudophryne corroboree. Classification (NCBI taxonomy): domain Eukaryota; kingdom Metazoa; phylum Chordata; class Amphibia; order Anura; family Myobatrachidae; genus Pseudophryne; species Pseudophryne corroboree. Next base: position 423,930,341 of record NC_086451.1, on the reverse strand, counting down.
ATTGTAACAAAAAGACCTGAAAAAGTAAAGGTAGCCTGAGCTGCCTGAGCACTCATGTTATCTATCTTTTAGAGTGTAGTTGCAGGAAACGTTATGTCGAAAAGACAAAACGTACCCTAAAATTACGTATACTGGAGCATACACGTAAGATTTTTCATAGAGTTGAAAATCACAGTGTCCCTCAACATTTTGCAGAATGTGTAAACACAAGTTTAAAAGGGTTTGCCTTTAAAGCAATAGTTAAATTTAGTTTGGATGAAAGAAGGGGTGACTTGCTGAAAAAACTATCTCAGCGAGAAACATACCGGATCTACACCTTAAATACGTTTGCACCTTTTGGTCTTAACAAAGGATGTGATATAATGCCTGTTTTACATGATTAGTGGGTCTGTCAGAGTTCTTAGAGATCTGTGAGTGGCAGCAGTGAAGTCCCGGCGAACGGATCTCATTAAGGAACTTTGACACACACACTAGGATTTACTAATTATTATTGTCTAAACTGCTCTATGATGAATTTGTTTCTTTAATGTGAGATGTATTGACCATATGAGCAAAGGCTTGTTATATATATATATATGGGAGCATAAAGTATTGGAATGCGGTAGGTAATAGCTCTTTAGAGATGTTTAAATACCTCCATATAGTTTAATTTTAATGAAGGAAGTGATGCAATATTGCCCCCATTTGAGAAGGATGTCTGGCTAGTTTTTTTATATTGATGGTTGATAGTGGCTAAGTTGCGCTAAATGTGTCCAATTAAATATTTGGGATATATATAATAAAGTTTTATAACTATTATCTATATAATGTTTAAATGATTCCATTATATTACCAAATGTTATTTATTTATCTACCAGTGTGAATGTAAAGTGTTGTAGAGTAGAAGGTATTAGCCCTGTTCCGACATAGTGTTGTAAATAGAGGTCATTAACCTGTTCTGACACAGGTGTTAGAAGGACACGTGAGAGAGGAGTCTAATAAGTTAATAAATATTAAGCATAATGAAGAAATAGATCTAAGTAGTTCAAACAGGTTGGATGGGATTAGTACCTTCTGCTATATGTATATTAAAGTTGTTATTTTGTATTTATGAGATGTTAAAAGTGTTATCTGATTATGTCCAAATTTGCTACTAAGTAGTATAACCAATGGGAGAACGTATATTCAAATGAGGGCTCGTATATTAAAGCCCAGTTATGGACAATGACCACATACCCTGATGAAGACCTGTTATGCACACCAGTGCCTGCAGGAAAGTACTGGTGTCAGAACTGTTATGCACTCCAGTGTCTGCAGGAATGTACTGGCGTTTGAACTGTTATGCAAAACAAATGGACTCACAGACAAACTGGGGAATATGACATAACGTACACAGAAGGTGATAGGGTAACAAAATACACACAAAGTGAACAGAGAAGCCCAGAGGCAAAGGAACTGGGTATCTCCCTTGTATTAGAACTGCTCAGATGGAAAAAAGCAAGATGTTGTGTTTTAATACGTAAAGAACCCGAAATGCTGTTGCTAAGGGCAACAGCAAAACCCTAAAGGGTTACCAACGGGTGTGGCAGTAAACTCCTTGGTCAGGGATGGAATGATAGACACAAGGAGATTCTCCACAATCCTAATTCTCACTTGCAGTGCACAGGTTTTAGCTTACTGCCACTAAACTGACCCCTGACACCTAGCACAGTGAGACAGGATTAGACAGGCAAGTCTTAGAATACAGTCGCAAACTTGCTAAGTTCACAGAGTAGTAACAGAACCCCAGCAAGCTAAACGACTGACTCCAGTCTTACTGCTAGGTCTGGATTGGCAGAGTGTAATACCAAATCCCCAGGCCTATTTGCAGTAAGCAACAAACAAATACAAAGCTACACAGTACTGGCTAACTTTCATGAACTGACTAACCAACAAAGATTCAGCAGCATCTGCTTACCCTGAAAAGAGGCCTTATAAAGCAGGTGCTGTCCACGCCCCACTCAGACCTCACAGACTGTGAGCACAAAAACCAGCACCGGATCCCCTGCCGTGCACAGAGCCTATAACCACTGCACAGCAAAAGACCCGAACCGGAGTATCAGCTGCGCTCAGGTTACTCCACTAGCACTTGTCTCCCGGTTGCCATGACGACGTGGCAGCACAGGGCAGGAGACCCTAACAGTACCCCCCCTCTGACGAGGGGTCAAAGAACCCCTACCACCGGGTTTATCGGGGAACTGCGAGAAGAAAGAGCGTATCAGTCTGGGGGCATGAAGATCACAACTGCGCACCCACGACCGCTCCTCCGGGCCATACCCCTTCCAGTGCACCAAAAATGACAGCCGACCCCGAACCACCTTGGAGTCAAGAATCCTTTCAACAACAAACTCCCTCTGGCCACGTATCAGAAGAGGGGAAGGTCTTCCACTGGAAGAAGGATTACTAATCGCCCGTTTTAAAAGGGAACAATGAAATATTTTATTGATACCCAAAGAACGGGGCAGATCTAACTGAAATGCCACCGGATTGATAACCCTTGTGATCTTATAAGGGCCGATGAACCGGGGCCCTAACTTATGAGATGGCTGTCTCAACTTCAAATTCTTGGTAGACAACCAGACGAAGTCTCCTAATTTGAAGCTGCAGGGTCTTTTCCGCTTATCAAAAACCCTTTTGGTCACTAATGACACAGACACAAGGGCTTTCTTCACTTTCCGCCAAATACTTCTAAGGACCGAAACCACAGAGGAACCACCAGGCGTGGAGTCCAGGGGGTCAAAAGAATTGGCCTTAGGATGATGCCCATACACACAAAGGAAGGGAGAGATCCCTGTAGCAGAGTGAGCCGCGTTGTTATAGGCAAACTCCGCCATGGACAGATGAGCAACCCAGTCAGTCTGACACTTGGAGACATAACACCTGAGGAACTGCTCCAAGGACTGGTTCACCCTTTCAGTCTGCCCATTAGACTGCGGATGGTAGCCTGATGACAAGCTGACAGAAATCTGGAGATCGGAACAAAATGCCCTCCAGAATTTGGCCACAAACTGGGATCCGCGGTCAGAGACCACATCAAGTGGCAACCCGTGGAGACGCACAACATGCAGCATAAATAATTCAGACAGGCGTCTGGCTGATGGCAGCCCAACCAGTGGAACGAAGTGTGCCATCTTCGAAAACCTGTCAATGACAACCCAGATGGCTGTCATCCCCGAGGATTTGGGCAAGTCCACCACAAAATCCATTGAAATGTGGGTCCATGGCTTAGATGGGATAGAGAGTGGATGTAATGGGCCAACAGGAACCCCTCTAGGAGTCTTATTTCGGGCACAGATGTCACATGCCCGAACCCACTGATCCACATCCTTAGCCACCGAGGGCCACCACACCGCCCTAGATAGCAACTCCCGAGTTCTGGCAATACCCGGGTGACCTGCCGACTTCTTGGCATGGAATTCCAGGAACACTCGCTGTCTTAACCTAGGAGGTACAAACAAAAGACCTACCGGAAGGTCTGGAGGAGCCTGCTCCTGTGCTCTAAGGACTAATGATAAGAGGTCCTGGGTAATGCCCACTTTAATACATGATGGGGAAACAATGGGCAACGGCTCCTCGGTGGTCTCCTGGATTGGAGCAAAACTCTGCGAGAGCGCATCAGCCTTGATGTTTTTTGACCCAGGGCGATATGTTATCAAAAAATTAAAGCGAGCAAAAAACAAAGCCCATCGTGCCTGCCTGGCATTGAGACGCTTCGCTGACTCTAAATATGCCAGATTCTTATGGTCAGTGAGAATTGAGACCACAAACTTAGCCCCCTCAAGCCAGTGTCTCCACTCCTCGAGTGCATCCTTAATAGCCAACAATTCCCGGTTACCCACGTCATAATTCATCTCGGCAGGCGAAAATTTACGGGAAAAGTAAGCACAGGGATGAAGGCGATTATCAGACACTCCCATCTGAGAAAGCACTGCCCCAATACCCATCTCAGAGGCATCCACCTCCACCACAAAAGGACGCTCTGGATCTGGGTGTCGCAGCACCTTGGCCGAAACAAATGCCCTTTTGAGACGGGCAAAAGCCGCTTTAGCCTCACAAGACCAGTGAGCAACATCCGCCCCTTTCTTAGTGAGTGCCACCAAGGGCGCCACTATAGACGAAAATCCAGCGATAAATCGTCTATAAAAATTCGCAAAGCCCAGGAAACGCTGAAGTGCCTTCAAACTAGTGGGCTGCACCCAATCCAGGACTGCCTGTACCTTGGAACCCTCCATTTGGAAACCTTCTGGGGAGATAATATATCCTAGAAATGCGATTTGCTGAACTTCAAATTCGCACTTCTCCAGCTTCTCCCCAAGCCGGTGGTCTCTGAGTTTCTGGAGGACTAAGCGTACATGCTTCCGATGTTCCTCCAGGGAATGGGAGAAGATTAGGATGTCATCTAAGTATACAACTAAGAATCTATCCAAATATTCCCTGAGCACATCATTCATGAAATCCTGGAAGACTGCCGGGGCATTACAGAGCCCAAGAGGCATCACCAAATATTCATAATGCCCTGAGTGGGTATTAAAGGCAGTCTTCCATTCATCCCCCTCTCTTATTCGGATTAGATTGTACGCACCGCGTAGGTCAATCTTAGAAAAAATGGTGGCAGTACGAAGCTGGTCAAACAAGACCGAAATGAGAGGCAGTGGGTATGAGTTTTTAATCGTGATACGGTTCAATTCCCTGAAGTCGATGCAGGGTCGCAACGAACCGTCCTTTTTACCCACGAAGAAGAACCCCGACCCAACTGGAGACTGTGAAGGTCTGATAAATCCCTTAGCCAAGTTCTCCTGAATGTACTCTGCCATAGCCTGAGTCTCAGGACGTGACAGGGAGTACAACCTGCTCTTGGGAAGCTTAGCATTTGGCAACAAATCAATGGCACAGTCATAGGGGCGATGGGGAGGTAGTACCTCTGCAACTTTTTTGGAGAACACGTCCGCAAAATCTGCATAACACCCTGGCAATCCTGGCAAACTTAGCTGCGAGAGCCTGACTGGAAGGCTCAAGCAACTCCTGAAACAATCAGTACCCCAACTAAGAATCTCCCTAGAGACCCAGTCAAATTGAGGATTGTGGGCCCTTAACCAGGGTAACCCCAACACCAATGGGGCAAAAGTACAGACAGTCACATAAAAGGACAATTTTTCAGAGTGTGTGGCTCCAATAAACAAAGAAATCTGGCTAGTGCAAGAGGTAATTTTACCTTGGGATAATGGTTCCCCGTTTAACCCACAAATCTCAATTTCCGATGCCAAGGGTACTAAGGGAACAGAGTGTTTCAGGGCGAATTGGCGGTCCATAAAAACCCCGTCGGCCCCACTGTCCACAAAGGCCCCAGTCTTGACAGTTTGACCGAGGATCTTCAAGGTCACCGGAATGATAAAAGTCTTCTTGGGAAATTCTGACTTCTGGCCTGACAGGATATTTCCCATCACCCTCAGGCCCTGAAGTTTTCCGGCTTTTCTGGGCATGATACTACCACATGACCTTTATTCCCACAGTACAAACACAACCCCTGCTGTCTCCTCCGCGTCTTCTCACGCGAGGAGAGGCGGGTAGCCCCAATCTGCATAGGCTCCTCAGAAAATTCCTCAGAGTCTGAGGTTCCCTTGGGAAGGAAGGAAATCTCAGTCTCCCTTTCAAGCCTACGCTCTCTCAGCCGTCTATCCACCCGGATGGATAACTGCATGAGCTGATCCAAGCTATCAGGCAAGGGATATTGTACCAGTTGGTCCTTTATCTGGTTAGAAAGACCTCTTCGGTACTGGTGTCTCAGGGCTGGGTCATTCCACTGGGTATCATGGGCCAACCTCCGAAACTCCGTACAGTAAACCTCAACTGGCCTTCGCCCTTGCTTAAGGATCGAAATCTGAGCCTCGGCTGAGGCCGTCTTGTCAGGGTCATCATACAACATGCCCAGTGCCGTAAAAAAAGCATCAACACTTTTAAGCGACGGACAGTCAGGCTGCAACCCATATGCCCAGACCTGTGGGTCTCCTTGTAGCAAGGAAATCACTATGCCCACCCGCTGAATCTCCGACCCAGAAGACTGAGGCCTAAGCCGGAAGTATAGCTTGCAGCTCTCCTTGAAACAAAAGAACTGCGAGCGATCTCCAGAAAAACGATCCGGGAGATTTACTTTCGGCTCCTTAACCCCTGCAGGTGCTGCTGCTGCGGGAGCTCCACCAGCAGCCTGGGAGGTGTGCATTTTAATGGACAAATCATTAAATTGTCGAGTCAGGACCTGCACCTGATCGACCACCTGTTGCAACGTATTTTGAGGGGTATGCTCCATATTCCCACAAAATTTCAACAGGAGTATTAGGCTGCTGAATATGTTATGCACACCAGTGCCTGCAGGAAAGTACTGGTGTCAGAACTGTTATGCACTCCAGTGTCTGCAGGAATGTACTGGTGTTTGAACTGTTATGCAAAACAAATGGACTCACAGACAAACTGGGGAATATGACATAACGTACACAGAAGGTAATAGGGTAACAAAATACACACAAAGTGAACAGAGAAGCCCAGAGGCTAAGGAACTGGGTATCTCCTTTGTATTAGAACTGCACAGATGGAAAAAGCAAGATGTTGTGTTTTAATACATAGAGAACCCGAAATGCTGTTGCTAAGGGCAACAGCAAAACCCTAAAGGGTTACCAACGGGTGTGGCAGTAAACTCCTTGGTCAGAGATGGAATGATAGACACAAGGAGAGTCTCCACAATCCTATTTCTCACTTGCAGTGCACAGGTTTTAGCTTACTGCCACTAAACTGACCCCTGACACCTAGCACAGTGAGACAGGATTAGACAGGCAAGTCTTAGAATACAGCCGCAAACTTGCTAAGTTCACAGAGTGGTAACAGAACCCCAGCAAGCTAAACGACTGACTCCAGTCTTACTGCTAGGTCTGGATTGGCAGAGTGTAATACCAAATCCCCAGGCCTATTTGCAGTAAGCAACAAACAAATACAAAGCTACACAGTACTGGCTAACTTTCATGAACTGACTAACCAACAAAGATTCAGCAGCATCTGCTTACCCTGAAAAGAGGCCTTATAAAGCAGGTGCTGTCCACGCCCCACTCAGACCTCACAGACTGTGAGCACAAAAACCAGCACCGGATCCCCTGCCGTGCACAGAGCCTATAACCACTGCACAGCAAAAGACCCGAACCGGAGTATCAGCTGCGCTCAGGTTACTCCACTAGCACTTGTCTCCCGGTTGCCATGACGACGTGGCAGCACAGGGCAGGAGACCCTAACAAGCGGAAGTAGTGCCGATATTCAAAAAGGGAAGTAAATCGGAACCGAGTAACTATAGACCAGTTAGTCTTACATCTATAGTGGGGAAAGTACTGGAAGGTATTTTAAGGGATTGCATACAGAAGTTCCTTGAAGCGAATAAGGTTATTAATAAGAACCAACATGGATTTGTGAAGAATAGATCATGTCAAACAAATTCCCTAGGCTTTTATAAAACAGAGCAAACCTAGCTCAGGGTAAGGAGGTGGATGTAATCTTTTTAGACTTTGCTAAAGCTTTCGACACAGTACCGCACATGAGACTTATCTATAAGTTACAAGTACTAGGCCTAGGGAGCATAATATGTATTTGGGTTAGAAATTTGTTAGATAATAGGAAGCAGCGAGTTGTGGTAAATGTAACTTTTTCAAATTGGACTGAAGTACTTAGTGGTGTGCCACAAGGGTCTGTACTTGGACCACTATTGTTCTACATTTTCATAAATGATCTAGCAGTAGGTCTAGAGAGTATGGTGTCAATTTTTGCAGACGATACCAAACTGGGTAAGGTTTTAAATTTGGAGGGAATGCTGAGTCTCTTCAGAACGATTTATTTAAACTGGAAGCATGGGCAGCAAAATGGAGAATGAGGTACAATACAGACAAGTGTAAGGTAATGCACTTTGGAAGCAAGGAAAAAAATACCACCTACACACTAAATAGGGTAAAATTAGGGGATTCTGTACTGGAAAAAAAACTTAGGTGTTCACATAGATAACAAACTTAGCAGCAGTACTCAAAGTAGAATTGCAGCAAAAAAGTCAAAGAAGGTATTAGCATGCATTAAGCGGGGAATTAATGCAAGGGATGAGAGTGTTATACACCCATTATATAAAAGATATAAAGGGTTCAGAGGCGGGCGACCAAACTGATTAAGGGGATGGAGATGCTGGAATACGAGGAAAGGCTTGCTTGGGTATACATGTTTACATTGGAAAAGAGGAGATTAAGAGGGGACATGATTAACATTTACAAATATATAAGGGGACAATATACAGGGCTTGCGGAAGATCTGTTTTTGATAAGATCGACACTGAGATCATGCACTATAATTAACAAAAGAGGAATAAACACAACGGCCGACATTCATAACAGATAATATTAGTCCTTAAAATAATACAGCATAGGAGTCCAAAAATAGGTTGAAGTCGATGGACAAATTGTCTTTTTTCAACCTCAGAAACTATGTTACTACTGTATGGTACATTACAGGTGTCATGAATGTGGAATGTATTATTATACACAGTATAGAGTTAGCCAGTATATACTGTACATTATAGAAGGCCACGAAATAACATTTTTAAATAAAAGCTTTTCTTTGTAACAATGTTGTCAAGTTAATTAAGAATACTTGAAATATTGTTTGAATGTGTGTAAGTTGTAAGTCCGACTGTAAGTAGGTAGGGCTAGTATGCTAGATATTTCTGTGTAGAAGAATCTATCCTGACGCACAGAAAGATGGAAAGAGATATGATAAAATATAATTTATATCATCTCTCACGTAAAATGTCAGATTTCAAAAATAGAGAAGTTATTCACATATAGGTTAGGTCAACTAGTCACCTCTCACATAAAGTGTCAGGTGTCGCTCACATATATTTCCACAGTGAAAATTGGCGGATCATCTCTCACTTACAGTGTCAGATGTAAAGTCCCTCTACCTCTCACGCACAATGTCCGGAATTCTACGTTCAAGGTAGTGAGTGTGTTTTAAAAGGGTTTGTATATTAATGTCACCTGTGGATCTCTCATTTGATAATGTCAGATCCTTATTGTGATTCAAAACCATGCATGACCCCCTATATGTTATGATTCAATCTCCCAAGATCTCTCACTTTTCGGTGTGAGACCTTGCTAGAGCATAACTGGAATTTGTTCACTGTACGATCTCCTTTTCACTCACAAAAAATCTTCCTTCAGTAATAAGTGAAATCCTATACAGCATAGAGACAACTTATGTATCAAATATTATACAGTAGCGCAGTAATATGTATCAGTGAAGTGATTTATAGAAACAGGGACTATCGTGATCACTTTATTACTCAATCTAGACTGCCTGCTACAAATTATATATACATGCAGGGATAGTCCATCCTAAACATTCTAATCTCATTGCCCAGATGATTATATACTTATGCCTGGTCACACAATTATTTGATACATAAGTTGTCTCTATGCTGTATAGTGCCTGTACACAATTATTCATATTACCTTTATAAGCACTGAGATCAAATTATATCTAGACATTATGATAAGGGACCATGTATGATATCTGTTATATATCCCTAATAAAATGGCTGGATTGCATATAATAGTCAGGGGACTTCCAAATATAATAGGGAGACCTATATATGGCTATTTTTATATCTGTGCAATAATAAAGATTTATGTGTATAGTATCGCCTCTAGTCTCCAAACCTTTAAATGTTCCCTGAAAACTCACCTCTTCAGACAGCCTATCAAATTCCAGACCCACCCACATAACCTTCAGTGCTTCCCTATCTAATTACATCCTCTGTAGAGTATTCACAACATCACATATATTGTCTTTCTTTAGTCTCACACCCTCCTGACACTTGCCCAACTTTGTGGGGTATCATCATACAACCCATTAAGAAGTTAGCAATCTGGTGGACCATTATGCAATAGGTAGCATCTATCCTTGTGTATCTATGCCTATTTCCCTATAGATTGTAAGCTTGCGAGCAGGGCCTTCCTACCTCTATATCTGTTTGTTTTTACCAAGTTTTGTTCTATTACTGTTGTTCTAATTGTAAAGCACAACGGAATATGCTGCGCTATATAAGAAACTGTTAATAAATAAATAAATAAATGTGTATGATACGGGCATGAGGATCTCTATAGATCTATAGTGGAACAATTCAATTATCTGCAACCATATATATTGACATCTGCATGTTTATCTTATTATCACTAAACAGTGACTATTAGAGATGAGCGGGTTCGGTTTCTCTGAATCCGAACCCGCACGAACTTCATGTTTTTTTTCACGGGTCCGAGCGACTCGGATCTTCCCGCCTTGCTCGGTTAACCCGAGCGCGCCCGAACGTCATCATGACGCTGTCGGATTCTCGCGAGGCTCGGATTCTATCGCGAGACTCGGATTCTATATAAGGAGCCGCGCGTCGCCGCCATTTTCACACGTGCATTGAGATTGATAGGGAGAGGACGTGGCTGGCGTCCTCTCCGTTTAGAATAGATTAGAGAGACACTTGATTTACTAATTTTGGGGAGCATTAGGAGTACTCAGTACAGTGCAGAGTTTTGCTGATAGTGACCACCAGTTTTATTTATAATCCGTTCTCTGCCTGAAAAAAGCGATACACAGCACACAGTGACTCAGTCACATACCATATCTGTGTGCACTGCTCAGGCTCAGGCCAGTGTGCTGCATCATCTATTATCTATATATAATATTATATATATCTGATTATCTGTCTGACTGCTCAGCTCACACAGCTTATAATTGTGGGGGAGACTGGGGAGCACTACTGCAGTGCCAGTTATAGGTTATAGCAGGAGCCAGGAGTACATAATATATTATATAGTGAGTGACCACCAGACACACAGTGCAGTTTATTTAATATATCCGTTCTCTGCCTGAAAAAAGCGATACACACAGTGACTCAGTCAGTCACATACCATATCTGTGTGCACTGCTCAGGCTCAGGCCAGTGTGCTGCATCATCTATATATATTATATATCTGTCTGACTGCTCAGCTCACACAGCTTATAATTGTGGGGGAGACTGGGGAGCACTACTGCAGTGCCAGTTATAGGTTATAGCAGGAGCCAGGAGTACATAATATTATATTAAAACAGTGCACACTTTTGCTGCAGGAGTGCCACTGCCAGTGTGACTAGTGACCAGTGACCTGACCACCAGTATATATAATATTAGTAGTATACTATCTCTTTATCAACCAGTCTATATTAGCAGCAGACACAGTACAGTGCGGTAGTTCACGGCTGTGGCTACCTCTGTGTCGGCACTCGGCAGCCCGTCCATAATTGTATATACCACCTAAACGTGTTTTTTTTTTTTTTCTTTATACATACATACTAGTTACGAGTATACTATCTCTTTATCAACCAGTCTATATTAGCAGCAGACACAGTACAGTGCGGTAGTTCACGGCTGTGGCTACCTCTGTGTCGGCACTCGGCAGCCCGTCCATAATTGTATATACCACCTAACCGTGGTTTTTTTTTCTTTCTTTATACATACATACTAGTTACGAGTATACTATCTCTTTATCAACCAGTCTATATATTAGCAGCAGACACAGTACAGTGCGGTAGTTCACGGCTGTGGCTACCTCTGTGTCGGCACTCGGCAGCCCGTCCATAATTGTATATACCACCTAACCGTGGTTTTTTTTTCTTTCTTTATACATACATACTAGTTACGAGTATACTATCTCTTTATCAACCTGTCTATATATTAGCAGCAGACACAGTACAGTGCGGTAGTTCACGGCTGTGGCTACCTCTGTGTCGGCACTCGGCAGCCCGTCCATAATTGTATATACCACCTAACCGTGGTTTTTTTTTCTTTCTTTATACATACATACTAGTTACGAGTATACTATCTCTTTATCAACCAGTCTATATATTAGCAGCAGACACAGTACAGTGCGGTAGTTCACGGCTGTGGCTACCTCTGTGTCGGCACTCGGCAGCCCGTCCATAATTGTATATACCACCTAACCGTGGTTTTTTTTTCTTTCTTTATACATACATACTAGTTACGAGTATACTATCTCTTTATCAACCAGTCTATATATTAGCAGCAGACACAGTACAGTGCGGTAGTTCACGGCTGTGGCTACCTCTGTGTCGGCACTCGGCAGCCCGTCCATAATTGTATATACCACCTAACCGTGGTTTTTTTTTCTTTCTTTATACATACATACTAGTTACGAGTATACTATCTCTTTATCAACCAGTCTATATATTAGCAGCAGACACAGTACAGTGCGGTAGTTCACGGCTGTGGCTACCTCTGTGTCGGCACTCGGCAGCCCGTCCATAATTGTATATACCACCTAACCGTGGTTTTTTTTTCTTTCTTTATACATACATACTAGTTACGCGTATACTATCTCTTTATCAACCAGTCTATATATTAGCAGCAGACACAGTACAGTGCGGTAGTTCACGGCTGTGGCTACCTCTGTGTCGGCACTCGGCAGCCCGTCCATAATTGTATACTAGTATCCAATCCATCCATCTCCATTGTTTACCTGAGGTGCCTTTTAGTTGTGCCTATTAAAATATGGAGAACAAAAATGTTGAGGTTCCAAAATTAGGGAAAGATCAAGATCCACTTCCACCTCGTGCTGAAGCTGCTGCCACTAGTCATGGCCGAGACGATGAAATGCCAGCAACGTCGTCTGCCAAGGCCGATGCCCAATGGCATAGTACAGAGCATGTCAAAACCAAAACACCAAATATCAGTAAAAAAAGGACTCCAAAACCTAAAATAAAATTGTCGGAGGAGAAGCGTAAACTTGCCAATATGCCATTTACCACACGGAGTGGCAAGGAACGGCTGAGGCCCTGGCCTATGTTCATGGCTAGTGGTTCAGCTTCACATGAGGATGGAAGCACTCAGCCTCTCGCTAGAAAACTGAAAAGACTCAAGCTGGCAAAAGCACCGCAAAGAACTGTGCGTTCTTTGAAATCCCAAATCCACAAGGAGAGTCCAATTGTGTCGGTTGCGATGCCTGACCTTCCCAACACTGGACGTGAAGAGCATGCACCTTCCACCATTTGCACGCCCCCTGCAAGTGCTGGAAGGAGCACCCGCAGTCCAGTTCCTGATAGTCAGATTGAAGATGTCAGTGTTGAAGTACACCAGGATGAGGAGGATATGGGTGTTGCTGGCGCTGGGGAGGAAATTGACCAGGAGGATTCTGATGGTGAGGTGGTTTGTTTAAGTCAGGCACCCGGGGAGACACCTGTTGTCCGTGGGAGGAATATGGCCGTTGACATGCCAGGTGAAAATACCAAAAAAATCAGCTCTTCGGTGTGGAGGTATTTCACCAGAAATGCGGACAACAGGTGTCAAGCCGTGTGTTCCCTTTGTCAAGCTGTAATAAGTAGGGGTAAGGACGTTAACCACCTCGGAACATCCTCCCTTATACGTCACCTGCAGCGCATTCATAATAAGTCAGTGACAAGTTCAAAAACTTTGGGTGACAGCGGAAGCAGTCCACTGACCAGTAAATCCCTTCCTCTTGTAACCAAGCTCACGCAAACCACCCCACCAACTCCCTCAGTGTCAATTTCCTCCTTCCCCAGGAATGCCAATAGTCCTGCAGGCCATGTCACTGGCAATTCTGACGAGTCCTCTCCTGCCTGGGATTCCTCCGATGCATCCTTGCGTGTAACGCCTACTGCTGCTGGCGCTGCTGTTGTTGCCGCTGGGAGTCGATGGTCATCCCAGAGGGGAAGTCGTAAGCCCACTTGTACTACTTCCAGTAAGCAATTGACTGTTCAACAGTCCTTTGCGAGGAAGATGAAATATCACAGCAGTCATCCTACTGCAAAGCGGATAACTGAGTCCTTGACAACTATGTTGGTGTTAGACGTGCGTCCGGTATCCGCCGTTAGTTCACAGGGAACTAGACAATTTATTGAGGCAGTGTGCCCCCGTTACCAAATACCATCTAGGTTCCACTTCTCTAGGCAGGCGATACCGAGAATGTACACGGACGTCAGAAAAAGACTCACCAGTGTCCTAAAAAATGCAGTTGTACCCAATGTCCACTTAACCACGGACATGTGGACAAGTGGAGCAGGGCAGGGTCAGGACTATATGACTGTGACAGCCCACTGGGTAGATGTATGGACTCCCGCCGCAAGAACAGCAGCGGCGGCACCAGTAGCAGCATCTCGCAAACGCCAACTCTTTCCTAGGCAGGCTACGCTTTGTATCACCGCTTTCCAGAATACGCACACAGCTGAAAACCTCTTACGGCAACTGAGGAAGATCATCGCGGAATGGCTTACCCCAATTGGACTCTCCTGTGGATTTGTGGCATCGGACAACGCCAGCAATATTGTGTGTGCATTAAATATGGGCAAATTCCAGCACGTCCCATGTTTTGCACATACCTTGAATTTGGTGGTGCAGAATTTTTTAAAAAACGACAGGGGCGTGCAAGAGATGCTGTCGGTGGCCAGAAAAATTGCGGGACACTTTCGGCGTACAGGCACCACGTACAGAAGACTGGAGCACCACCAAAAACTACTGAACCTGCCCTGCCATCATCTGAAGCAAGAAGTGGTAACGAGGTGGAATTCAACCCTCTATATGCTTCAGAGGTTGGAGCAGCAGCAAAAGGCCATTCAAGCCTATACAATTGAGCACGATATAGTAGGTGGAATGCACCTGTCTCAAGTGCAGTGGAGAATGATTTCAACGTTGTGCAAGGTTCTGATGCCCTTTGAACTTGCCACACGTGAAGTCAGTTCAGACACTGCCAGCCTGAGTCAGGTCATTCCCCTCATCAGGCTTTTGCAGAAGAAGCTGGAGGCATTGAAGAAGGAGCTAAAAGGGAGCGATTCCGCTAGGCATGTGGGACTTGTGGATGCAGCCCTTAATTCGCTTAACAAGGATTCACGGGTGGTCAATCTGTTGAAATCAGAGCACTACATTTTGGCCACCGTGCTCGATCCTAGATTTAAAGCCTACCTTGGATCTCTCTTTCCGGCAGACACAGGTCTGCTGGGGTTGAAAGACCTGCTGGTGACAAAATTGTCAAGTCAAGCGGAACGCGACCTGTCAACATCTCCTCCTTCACATTCTCCCGCAACTGGGGGTGCGAGGAAAAGGCTCAGAATTCCGAGCCCACCCGCTGGCGGTGATGCAGGGCAGTCTGGAGCGACTGCTGATGCTGACATCTGGTCCGGACTGAAGGACCTGACAACGATTACGGACATGTCGTCTACTGTCACTGCATATGATTCTCTCAACATTGATAGAATGGTGGAGGATTATATGAGTGACCGCATCCAAGTAGGCACGTCACACAGTCCGTACTTATACTGGCAGGAAAAAGAGGCAATTTGGAGGCCCTTGCACAAACTGGCTTTATTCTACCTAAGTTGCCCTCCCACAAGTGTGTACTCTGAAAGAGTGTTTAGTGCCGCCGCTCACCTTGTCAGCAATCGGCGTACGAGGTTACATCCAGAAAATGTGGAGAAGATGATGTTCATTAAAATGAATTATAATCAATTCCTCCGCGGAGACATTGACCAGCAGCAATTGCCTCCACAAAGTACACAGGGAGCTGAGATGGTGGATTCCAGTGGGGACGAATTGATAATCTGTGAGGAGGGGGATGTACACGGTGATATATCGGAGGGTGAAGATGAGGTGGACATCTTGCCTCTGTAGAGCCAGTTTGTGCAAGGAGAGATTAATTGCTTCTTTTTTGGGGGGGGTCCAAACCAACCCGTCATATCAGTCACAGTCGTGTGGCAGACCCTGTCACTGAAATGATGGGTTGGTTAAAGTGTGCATGTCCTGTTTTGTTTATACAACATAAGGGTGGGTGGGAGGGCCCAAGGACAATTCCATCTTGCTCCTCTTTTTTCTTTTCTTTTTCTTTGCATCATGTGCTGATTGGGGAGGGTTTTTTGGAAGGGACATCCTGCGTGACACTGCAGTGCCACTCCTAGATGGGCCCGGTGTTTGTGTCGGCCACTAGGGTCGCTAATCTTACTCACACAGTCAGCTACCTCATTGCGCCTCTTTTTTTCTTTGCGTCATGTGCTGTTTGGGGAGGGTTTTTTGGAAGGGACATCCTGCGTGACACTGCAGTGCCACTCCTAGATGGGCCCGGTGTTTGTGTCGGCCACTAGGGTCGCTAATCTTACTCACACAGCTACCTCATTGCGCCTCTTTTTTTCTTTGCGTCATGTGCTGTTTGGGGAGGGTTTTTTGGAAGGGCCATCCTGCGTGACACTGCAGTGCCACTCCTAGATGGGCCCGGTGTTTGTGTCGGCCACTAGGGTCGCTAATCTTACTCACACAGCTACCTCATTGCGCCTCTTTTTTTCTTTGCGTCATGTGCTGTTTGGGGAGGGTTTTTTGGAAGGGACATCCTGCGTGACACTGCAGTGCCACTCCTAGATGGGCCCGGTGTTTGTGTCGGCCACTAGGGTCGCTTATCTTACTCACACAGCGACCTCGGTGCAAATTTTAGGACTAAAAATAATATTGTGAGGTGTGAGGTATTCAGAATAGACTGAAAATGAGTGTAAATTATGGTTTTTGAGGTTAATAATACTTTGGGATCAAAATGACCCCCAAATTCTATGATTTATGCTGTTTTTTAGTGTTTTTTGAAAAAAACACCCGAATCCAAAACACACCCGAATCCGACAAAAAAAATTCGGTGAGGTTTTGCCAAAACGCGTTCGAACCCAAAACACGGCCGCGGAACCGAACCCAAAACCAAAACACAAAACCCGAAAAATTTCAGGCGCTCATCTCTAGTGACTATATAGAAGAATGAATATAACAAGGAGGTCATATTAAATCCTACTTCTTTTTATAGATAGGACACAAGCTAGCTATGTTATATATCCATTGAGGATTTCACTTATTACTGAAGGAAGATTTTCTGTGAGTAAAAAGACGATCGTACAGTGAACAAATTCCAGTTATGCTCTAGCAAGGTCTCACACCGAAAAGTGAGAGATCTTGGGAGATTGAATCATAACATATATGGGGTCATGCATGGTTTCGAGTCACAATAAGGATCTGACATTATCAAATGAGAGATCCACAGGTGACATTAATATACAAACCATTTTAAAACACACACACTACTTTGAACGTACAATACCGGACATTGCGCGTGAGAGGTAGAGGGACTTTACATATGACACTGTAAGTGAGAGATGATCCACCAATTTTCACTGCGGAAATATATGTGAGCGACACCTGACACTTTATGTGAGAGGTGACTAGTTGACCTAACCTATATGTGAAGAACGTCTCTATATTTTAAATCTGACATTTTACGTGAGAGATAATATAAATTATATTTTATCATATCTCTTTCCATCTTTCTGTGCGTCAGGATAGATTCTTCTACACAGAAATATCTAGCATACTAGCCCTACCAACTTACATCAAGAGGATGTACTGTATATATCATGATGACCTTCTATTAAATGGATTTGATATGAAATGATATAACATCCAGTTGCAGAATACAGATAATCACCATGCTATAGAACTCCATCTAACATCATTTCTGGGCAATGAGCCAAGGCTTTTTATAAGAGCAAAAAAGTAATACTTTGTTATAAACCCATGACCACAAGAAACACAATTGTATCCAATTTTCTTTTCAGGCAATATACTATAATCCCTATAAAAGCACAAGGATACTATATTTCATGAATACCTATAATATTTTCTGAAGCAGATATATAACATAAGGAATTTGCACAGAGACATTAATTATAGAGGACAGATACCAAAGATACGCTCACCAGTTTTTTAAATATATGTTTATTGTACTTGTATTTCTTTACTCACAGTGTTATTATGTTGACACAATAATTGTACATGTTTTTTTTTAATATTTCGCAGTAGTCAGACCTTCAGACATGAAATAGAACATGTCAATATACTCACTAATTTTTAAGATATGAAATAAAGGTTATAATTTATTTTATCAATTCATTACCCTGTGCACCAAAAACAGATCCTTTCCCCATCAATTTGATGTACAGAAGGACTTACAAATTGTATATGCACATAAATTGTTGCTTAAGAAGTTTCATAAAAATAAAGATAGCATATTAAATCAGAGACCAGAAACAGTCCCCTTATTTGATGCCAAGGAAAAACAGGCTCTAGGAATTCTAGAGGAACTAGCACTTGAGACAATAAATGATGAGGAGGAATTTAATAAAGTGGTACCCAGACCATGTTTGTGTACACAATCAACATTCTTTCCAAATTCCCAAATCAGCCCACAGGTACAGGTTTTAACTAAACTTGTATCCAAAGAGCTTGATAGAATTTTTGAAAAATAGAACAAAGACAAGGATGATAATATAACCCAAGAAGAGAAAAAGGCTCTAAGGGAAATTGAAAATTGGGAAGACACTATATTAAACCCCTCAGACAAGGGGGGAAATATAGTGTTATGAGACAAGAAACTGTACCTTATAGAAGCTTACAGACAGTTACTGAATCTGAGACCAGTACATATAAAAGACTAATTTTCAACCCAACGGCCAACTTCCAAATCACAGCAAGGGGATAGCGGTGATTCAATACTTTTTGAATATGGATGCACAGGAGGAATTACATTTTTTCATTCTACAACTGTTGAATTTCATCTTAACAAAAAAAATTCACATTGGATGAAAAATACTACCTACAAGTGCAAGGTACTGCCACTGGCACTATGTGTGTGCCCACATACGCCAATCTGTACCTTGGATGGTGGGAGAGAGAGGTGGTATTTAAAAGTATTAATGAGAGATACACTGATCATGTCATCGGGTGGCACAGGTTCATAGACAACATTCTGATCATATGGGAAGGGGAGAAGGAGGATTTGGAAGAATTCATACATAGACTCAAGGACAACGAGTTGAATATAACCTTAACTTCTGAGATCAGCAAAACCAGTGTCATGTTCCTGGACTTTATCATCACGAAAACAGAAAACGGCCCATTGGTGACAGGTGTCTATTGTAAAAGCACAGCAACTAACAGCATTTTACATTACGACAGCTCTCATCACCCTGCGACCTTGAAAGGGATTTCTAAGGGGGAATATATAAGGATCAGAAAAAACTGCTCTGAAGATGACAGCTATAAAAAAAAGAGCAGGGGAACTGAAGCACAGATTAGAAAAAAGAGGATACAAGAAGAAACTGATACAGAAAGCATATAACACCACTGTGACACTCCCAAGAACCACTCTCCTAACACTCAAAAAGAAGAAAGAAAAGGAAAGAACAGTAAGATTAAGAGGCACACACTGTAAGGAATGGAGAGAAATCAATGAAGTTCTACAGAAACATCATCACATTTTATTGTTGGATGATGACCTGCAGAGCGAAGGTGGAGATAGAGTTGCCATCTGCTGGAGAAAAACATCAAACCTCAATAGCAAATTAGTACAAAGTCATTTTGTTAAGAAGAGAAATCCCATTGTTGGGGGATGTTATAAATGTGGGAAGTGTAAGGCCTGCAATTATATTGAGATTAAAAAAGAATACTCAAATATCAGAACAACATAAAATTCCAGGAACTAGGTATTAGAGGGGGCAATATAAATAAAGTACTCCTGAAAAGAGAGTAAAGACATATCTTTCTCATGGACAGCATTGCCCCTTCAGGTCTTAATGAAGAAATACATTACTCTGCATTCCTGGGAAAGTAGAAGTCAAATTGTTCCTCGTCTGGTGCTGTATAGCACCAGAAAATAATACTTTCAATACTCGTCACATGGGCATTATAGTGTACATGTAGTTTAAATTACTGCTCAGGCCACTAATCTGTGGCATATGTTCCAGTCGGAGGAGATCTAAACATATATTAGAACTATAAGAAGATACCAATATCCTTTAAAAATCTTCAGTATGTGATAGTGACAGATATATATGTTCTTCAATCTGGGAGAAGATCTAATAAATAAAATCAATATGTCTGAATGTGAGGATTACAGAGTAAATACATGTGGATTTAAATTGAATTATTCAAACAGAGTTTAATAAACATCTGGAGTATGTGAATGGGGGATTTATAAAATGTAAATATCAGGCTATTATGAGTACTTACCTGTATGGTCCATGTTAGAACTATGAGTACATAAAATACTGTAACTAGTGGAGATGCATATCATGAGGATTTAGGGACAACACATTGCATGATTGAAACCCATTTGTAATATTTGATTTTTAGAATTAATATTTATTTATACTTACCTATACTTACCTTTACTTTTTGATTTACTTAATTACATAAGGAGATACAGATTGGAAATATTATGGCCCACAAGATAATGGGGATTGAGACAATTTAAAATACATGCATATTTTCTTAATTTGTGTATGTCTAAATACACCTATATCATCTTGAGATATATTAGTATCACCTAACTGTATTAAGCATTACTTTTTGTCATCACTTTAAGATGCATTTGGGCACTCATAATCTGATACATACCAACACAATTTACCTGTACCGATCAATATTTACCGTAACCACTTTTGCATATAATCTGACATTTTGTCATCTGGATATTCATTCACATTACTTTCCTTGCTTTTTTATTATCAATTTTACTATCCTGATTTATGTACAGTATGTCACTCACTAATAATGAACCTATAATACATAACTATCCAGATATTCATGTATATCTTACAATAATAGGGCAGGAGATTGGTAATATCATACCCAGTTTTAATAATAATAAAAAAACAAGAACACTAGTATGGGAGAAGCTGAAATTTGGTCACCTAAACATTGACACTACAATCGATATGTAATATAAATATTATTAAGGAGACCATGTGGGTCCTACAGTATAAATAGTAGGGCCTTGATATGTTCAATAGGGCAAATTATGTAGCACAGAATAATCCAATTTGGTCCATGCCCTTGCAGTCATGTATAAAGACTGTACATGAACACCGAGATGCATGGATCTAAATATTTCTATAATTATAGAGATCACGAAATAAAAATAAAAAATAATAATAATTAAAAGAAAAAAAAATACAATTTGAGGGGAGAGTAATGAAAGCAACAACAAGACATGGAGTCAAAAACACTATATATATATATATATATATATATATATATATATATACATACAGTTGTGCTCATAAGTTTACATACCCTAGCAGAATTTGTGATTTTCTGGCCATTTGTCAGAGAATATGAATGATAACTCACAAACTTTTCTTTCACTCAATGTTAGTGGTTGGGTGAAGCCATTTATTGTCAAACGACTGTGTTTACTCTTTTTAAATCATAATGACAATAGAAACTACCCAAATGACCTTGATCAAAAGTTTACATACCCCAGTGCCTAATACCGTGTATTGCCCCCTTTAACATCAATGACAGCTTGAAGTCTATTTGTACTGTATATATATATATATATATATATATATATACAGTATATATATATATATATATATATATATTTAAAAAAATGTGAGACGTACACATTTGGTTTCACTGTTGATGGCACTTTTTTATTATTTTTTCTATTTAATGTATATTTGGACACATGTTTTTCACATTATATTTATTTCACAATTTTTACAAGGCATAATATTTAACTGACACTATGGTTCAATATATTTAGACACTGACACAATATTATACTCAGTAATACACAGTATGTTCACAGAGGAATCTATATATATTACATGGATTTATGGAGATATGTATTTTATTCACTTTAATATTACATTCACGGTCACATATGCATTTATGGTTACACAGTTTGTATAATAATTTGTACACCATTTTATGCCGAAGTTGTCATTTCCATATATAAAAATTTGATTTATTATATATTTTTATAAAAACACATTTGTTCATATTTTATCTCTTTTTTTACTTACATACAAAATCTATTGATACAGTTGGGGACTCTGCCCTTTGACATACACTGTATTAGAACAAAGAATTGAGACATACATAATCAATTAATACACAGATACTGTAATTTTTTATTTTTTAATGAATACTGCAATGATCACAAGCCGCAATGAAGAACTATTATTTGGGGGCCAACACATGGTCACTACTTAGGCAGATCATGAAGGAATTGCATTTGGTGCCATAAGCTAGTGAGATCAAACTATGATTTAAACCATACAGATTCCGGGACGTGATACCTGTCTAACAGACAATGGGACTAGAGATGAGCGCCTGAAATTTTTCGGGTTTTGTGTTTTGGTTTTGGGTTCGGTTCCGCGGCCGTGTTTTGGGTTCGAACGCGTTTTGGCAAAACCTCACCGAATTATTTTTGTCGGATTCGGGTGTGTTTTGGATTCGGGTGTTTTTTTCCAAAAACACTAAAAAACAGCTTAAATCATAGAATTTGGGGGTCATTTTGATCCCAAAGTATTATTAACCTCAAAAACCATAATTTACACTCATTTTCAGTCTATTCTGAATACCTCACACCTCACAATATTATTTTTAGTCCTAAAATTTGCACCGAGGTCGCTGTGTGAGTAAGATAAGCGACCCTAGTGGCCGACACAAACACCGGGCCCATCTAGGAGTGGCACTGCAGTGTCACGCAGGATGTCCCTTCCAAAAAACCCTCCCCAAACAGCACATGACGCAAAGAAAAAAAGAGGCGCAATGAGGTAGCTGTGTGAGTAAGATTAGCGACCCTAGTGGCCGACACAAACACCGGGCCCATCTAGGAGTGGCACTGCAGTGTCACGCAGGATGGCCCTTCCAAAAAACCCTCCCCAAACAGCACATGACGCAAAGAAAAAAAGAGGCGCAATGAGGTAGCTGACTGTGTGAGTAAGATTAGCGACCCTAGTGGCCGACACAAACACCGGGCCCATCTAGGAGTGGCACTGCAGTATGTATGTATAAAGAAAGAAAAAAAAAACACGGTTAGGTGGTATATACAATTATGGACGGGCTGCCGAGTGCCGACACAGAGGTAGCCACAGCCGTGAACTACCGCACTGTACTGTGTCTGCTGCTAATATATAGACTGGTTGATAAAGAGATAGTATACTCGTAACTAGTATGTATGTATAAAGAAAGAAAAAAAAACCACGGTTAGGTCACTGGTATATACAATTATGGACGGGCTGCCGAGTGCCGACACAGAGGTAGCCACAGCCGTGAACTACCGCACTGTACACTGGTTGATAAAGAGATAGTAGTATACTCGTAACAACTAGTATGACGACGGTATAAAGAATGAAAAAAAAACCACGGTTAGGTGGTATATAATACAATTATGGTTGGACGGACTGCCTGCCGAGTGCCGACACAGAGGTAGCCACAGCCGTGAACTACCGCACTGTACACTGGTTGATAAAGAGATAGTAGTATACTCGTAACAACTAGTATGACGACGGTATAAAGAATGAAAAAAAAACCACGGTTAGGTGGTATATAATACAATTATGGTTGGACGGACTGCCTGCCGAGTGCCGACACAGAGGTAGCCACAGCCGTGAACTACCGCACTGTACACTGGTTGATAAAGAGATAGTAGTATACTCGTAACAACTAGTATGACGACGGTATAAAGAACGAAAAAAAAACCACGGTTAGGTGGTATATATTATAATAATACAATTATGGATGGACGGACTGCCTGCCGAGTTCCGACACAGAGGTAGCCACAGCCGTGAACTACCGCACTGTACACTGGTTGATAAAGAGATAGTAGTATACTCGTAACAACTAGTATGACGACGGTATAAAGAACGAAAAAAAAACCACGGTTAGGTGGTATATATTATAATACAATTATGGATGGACGGACTGCCTGCCGAGTTCCGACACAGAGGTAGCCACAGCCGTGAACTACCGCACTGTACACTGGTTGATAAAGAGATAGTAGTATACTCGTAACAACTAGTATGACTGACTATGACGGTATAAAGAATGAAAAAAAAACCACGGTTAGGTGGTATATATTATAATAATACAATTATGGATGGACGGACTGCCTGCCGAGTTCCGACACAGAGGTAGCCACAGCCGTGAACTACCGCACTGTACACTGGTTGATAAAGAGATAGTAGTATACTCGTAACAACTAGTATGACTGACTATGACGGTATAAAGAATGAAAAAAAAACCACGGTTAGGTGGTATATATTATAATACAATTATGGATGGACGGACTGCCTGCCGACTGCCGACACAGAGGTAGCCACAGCCGTGAACTACCGCACTGTACACTGGTTGATAAAGAGATAGTAGTATACTCGTAACAACTAGTATGACACTATGACGGTATAAAGAATGGAAAAAAAAACCACGGTTAGGTGGTATATATTATAATACAATTATGGATGGACGGACTGCCTGCCGACTGCCGACACAGAGGTAGCCACAGCCGTGAACTACCGCACTGTACACTGGTTGATAAAGAGATAGTAGTATACTCGTAACAACTAGTATGACTGACTATGACGGTATAAAGAATGAAAAAAAAACCACGGTTAGGTGGTATATATTATAATAATACAATTATGGATGGACGGACTGCCTGCCGAGTTCCGACACAGAGGTAGCCACAGCCGTGAACTACCGCACTGTACACTGGTTGATAAAGAGATAGTAGTATACTCGTAACAACTAGTATGACTATGACGACGGTATAAAGAAAGAAAAAAAAATACCACGGTTAGGTGGTATATAATTATACAATTATGGATGGACGGACTGCCTGCCGAGTGCCGACTGCCGACACAGAGGTAGCCACAGCCGTGAACTACCGCACTGTACTGTGTCTGCTGCTAATATAGACTGGTTGATAAAGAGATAGTATACAACAATATACTACTATACTGGTGGTCAGGCACTGGTCACCACTAGTCACACTGGCAGTGGCACTCCTGCAGCAAAAGTGTGCACTGTTTAATTTTAAATTAATATAATATTATGTACTCCTGGCTCCTGCTATAACAACCTGCAGTGCTCCCCAGTCTCCCCCACAATTATTATAAGCTTTTATACATTGATGTGCAGCACACTGGGCTGAGCTGAGTGCACACAGACTGAGTCACACTGTGTGACTGCTGTGTATCGTTTTTTTCAGGCAGAGAACGGATATAGCAGAGAACGGATATATTAAATAAAAGTTAACTTAACAACAACTGCACTGGTCACTGTGGTAAACTCTGTCTGCACAATCTCTCTCTCTTCTAATCTATTCTAATGGAGAGGACGCCAGCCACGTCCTCTCCCTATCAATCTCAATGCACGTGTGAAAATGGCGGCGACGCGCGGCTCCTTATATAGAATCCGAGTCTCGCGAGAATCCGACAGCGTCATGATGACGTTCGGGCGCGCTCGGGTTAACCGAGCAAGGCGGGAAGATCCGAGTCGCTCGGACCCGTGAAAAAAAAAAGTGAAGTTCGTGCGGGTTCGGATTCAAAGAAACCGAACCCGCTCATCTCTAAATGGGACCCGGCATGACTCACATCAACGCGGCCAGGAGCAAAGCAACTCACATACCAATGTCACTAATTAGATCCAACAGCTGGAAATGTTCAAATCCTGACCACTGAATTTGATTGGCAGCAGGGGAAGGAACTCGCCTCTCACTGGCTGTACCTCCCTATTTAGCTGTCACGGAAAGCAGGCACCAACTACTATAGCCTTGAGATGGCCTTATACAGAGCACAATGCGCATTGGAGTATAGGATGTCATATCCTATGATTTACTACATTCCTAAATATTGCATTACATGCTTCATAACCCTGTATACATTACTGCGCCGCCGCTGCCTCTCTAAGGACAGTGGCAGGGGCTGTTATCAGAGATCTGAGTATTTGTTAATTGCAAGCACGATCATAACAGCTTGCTAAGGTGGGGACGCCCACAATATTAAGTGTAACTACACACAGGGATAATTGCATGTAATAAGTTAAGCTTCCTATGTTATTACAATATTAAAGGGAAACAGTATTTATAATAAGAAAGTGGTCTGATTGTACAAATTGAGTTATGAATGTGGGACTCACAAATAAAACACAGAACATGAAGAGTGGTGAATTAATAAATGTAAAGGGGATATAATCACAGCCGTGAAATAACTCATTTATGTAATACACAATACATGTGGTCAAATGAAAGTTATAATTAGGCTTTCTTAATGTACAAGCTTGAATACTGTACAGCCATTTTTGGATACATACATGTAAAAGGCTCATGTAACTTTTCCTTTTACATAAATACTGCTTTAACTATCAGTTTGGCTGCAAGCCATAGAATTGCTTGTGGCTACAAGCGTTACAAAGTATCTATTGAATATTCTGTGTTGTAAGGGCCCTACACACTGGCCGACCCGCCGCCGAGCTGCCCGACGGCGGATACGGCCGACGAGCGACCCGGCGGCGGGGGAGGCAGTGACCGGGGGAGTGAAGTTTCTTCACTCCCCCCATCACCCGGCTGCATTGAAGTGCAGGCAAATATGGACGAGATCGTCCATATTGGCCTGCATGTACAGCCGACGGGGGACCAGCGATGAACGAGCACGGGGACGCGCATCGTTCATCGCTGGAGCCTCCACACTGAAAGATATGAACGAGTTCTCATTCATTTATGAACGAGATCGTTCATATCTTTCAAAAAAATCAGCCAGTGTGTAGGGCCTACAAAAGTTGTAATCACAAGCACTTAACAGAACCATTTGAGGTTACAACTGTTATAGGCTATACACACTGAAAGATTTTACTGAACGATATGAACGTTCTCGTTCATTAATGAACGAGAACTCGTTCATATCGCTCAGTGTGTAGGCACCAACAATGAACGATGCGCGGCCCCGTGCTCATTCATCGTTGGTCCTGGGTCACTTATACATGCATGCCAATATGGACAATCTCGTCCATATTAGCATGCACTACTATGGAGCTGGGTGACGGGGGGAGTGAAGAGACTTCACTCCCCCCGTAACTCCCCCCTTCCCCCGCCGCCGGGTCACTCGTCGGCCCGTATCGGCCGTCGGGCACCTCGGCTGCACATCGCCTGGTGTGTCTGGCCCATAACAAAATAACAATCAGATGTTCTGTGGTTATGAGCTACAATCCTAAGCACTCAATACAATATATAATAAATGCTGGTCTCTATAACCAAGGAAACTAATTACCAATTTATGTAAAGGAATGTCATTCATGAGTAAAATCCCATAAGAAGGGACTTGACACGAAATAATTTGTAATACTTTATTCACAAATATATAATTTTCTTTCACTTTTTTCATTTTCAAATTTTTCGTTTATGCTTCACTTCATTTAGCCTATAACAGGCTAATTAGTTATTAATAAACAAATGAATAGCCCCACAGGCAGTTAGAATGGGGTGTAATGTTGATACCTGTTTTTAAGCTAACTAATAAAATATATTTTAAACAATAACCTAATAAGGGGATGGAGTGCACCCACTTAAATCCAATTTCTCTTTTTTTTGTAAAGAGGGTTGCATTGCATTTGCATGCGTTTTCTCTGTTATGTCTGATTGCCCACACACGCAGTTGAGTTCCTGAGGAGGGGTATGTCTGTGCATATCGGTGCATGTGGGATTGCTTTTGCATTTGTCGATCATGGGTTGGTTTTCATTTACATTCACATTTGCTACTGCATTCACTGTTGCGGGTATGTGTTTGCTTCTGTGTCCAATTATGAATCAGACCCTACATATTATATTCTGACTCATATTGTACTTCTCAAGCTCTTTAAATACTTTGTGAGAAAATACAATTGGACTGTATTTGTGGCATCAATGTGTGAATGAGAGAAACTCCTTTACCTGACAGAGAATCTGTGATTGATTTATGATGCCTACAGACATTATAAAAAAAGAGAATCCTGTTAATAAGGAATTACTGTTGGGGGGTTATGTAATAGGTGTCGATCTTACAGAATAAGTATTTTTCATGAAAATTGGCAGCTTATATTTGGCCAGTGAGTGTCTGTATCAGGGGCTTTTCAACTTACACACATACCCTGCCAAAAAGCGAAAAACGATTAAGCAGCAAAAACAAAAGTAATACACCTGAATGATTTTCCATTGCCATAAAATAGTACAGTATAGTGATGGCAAATCATTAGGTGTTTGCAGACACCGTAGAAAATGTGATCATTCTCTATGTTATCTGCTTTCTTACATGCAGAGGATAATTGTAAGTGTCAAATAGCGCTGGTTATAGTACATTTGATACTTACCACCTCTTCTTACTAGATGAGCGATTTCGGAACTTAGAGATCTGAACCCCCCTGAACTTCACAATCCGAGCCGGGAACCGAGTTTGGCTTCCACCAGACTCGGATCCCAGAACGAGGCAAAACGTCATCATCCCGCTGTTGGATTCTCACGGGTTTTGGATTCCATATAAGTAGCCACGTGTTGCCACCATTTTCACTCCAGACTTGGTGAGTGAAGGAGAAAGACCTCTGTATCTCTGTGGGTGGTGGCGTCGGGTGGGGTCGGTGTGTGATCTTTAGGGGTGCTGTTCTGTGTGCTGTAAGGGGTGCTGTCCTGTAGTGTCCTGCGCTGTCAGCGGTGCTGTACATGGGTGTTTTTGTCCTGTGCTGTACAGGGGCACTGTCCTATATGCTGTAAAAATAGAGGGGTGTTGTTAAAATAAAGGGGTGCTGTGAAAATACAGAGGTGCTGTGTCCCTGTCCTGTATGCTGTAAAAATACAGGGATGTTGTTAAAATATAGGGGTGCTGGTCCTGTCCTGTATGCTGTAAAAATACAGGGGGTATTGTTAAAATACAGGGGTGTTGGTCCTTTCCTTTATGCTGTAAAAATACAGGGGTGTTGTTAAAATACAGGGGTGCTGTGAAAATACAGAGGTGATGCGTCCCTGTCCTGTATTCTGTAAAAATACAGGGGTGTTGTGTAAATAAAGGTACACTGGCCCTGTCTTGTATAATTACAGGGGTGTTGTTAAACTACAGTGGTGCTGGCCCTGTCCTGTATTCTGTAAAAATACAGGGGTGTTGTTAAAATACAGGGGTGCTGTGTCCCTGTCTTATATGCTGTAAAATTACAAGGGTGTTCTTAAAATAAAGGTACACTGGCCCTATCCTGTATGCTGTAAAAATACAGTGGTGTTGTTAAAAAAAATAACGCTGGCCCTGTCCTGTATGCTGTAACAATACAGGGGTGCTGTGAAAATAAAGGTACACTGGCCCTGTCCTGTATTTTGTAAAAATACAGGGGTGTTGTTAATATAAAGGTACACTGGCCTTGTCCTGTATGCTGTCAAAATAAAGGGGTGCTGTGAAAATAAAGGCACACTGGCCCTATCCTATATGCTGTAAAAATACAGTGGTGTTGTTAAAAAAAGGAACGCTGGCCATGTCCTGTATGCTGTAACAATACAGTGGTGCTGTGAAAATAAAGGTACACTGGCCCTGTCCTGTATTTTGTAAAAATACAGGGGTGTTGTTAATATAAAGGTACACTGGCCCTGTCCTGTATGCTGTCAAAATAAAGGGGTGCTGTGAAAATAAAGGTACACTGGCCCTGTCCTGTATGCTGTAAAAATACATGGGTGTTGTTAAAATACAGGGGTGCTGTGAAAATACAGGGGTGCTGTGTCCCTGTTTTGTATGCTGTAATAATACAGGGATGTTGTATAAATAAAGGTACACTGGCCCTGTCCTGTATGCAGTAAAAATACAGGGGTGTTGTTAAAATAAAGGTAAACTGTCCCTGTCCTGTATGCTGTAAAAATACATGGGGGCTGTGAAAATAAAGGTACACTGGCTCTGTCCTGTATGCTGTAAAAGTACAGGGGTGTTGTTAAATTAAAGGTACACTGGCTCCATCCTGTATGCTGTAAAAATACTGGGGTGCTGTAAATATAAAGGGGCACTGTTCTGTTTGCTGTAAAAACAAAGGGGCGCTGTCCTGTGAAATGGAGAACAAAATTTGGAGAAAAAAATAATGAAAGATCAGGAACCAATTTCCAGTTCCTAGTACTAGTGCTGAAGCTGCTGCTGCCGCCACCAGTCATGACATTGACGATGCAATTCCATCAATGCGGTCTGCTAAGGCCGATGCTCAATGTCATAGAGGGCATGTAAAATCCAAGAAGCAAAAATTAATAACAAAAAAAAGAAATTATCTGATGAGAAACGTAAAATTGGCAATATGCCATTCACGACACGAAGTGGCAAGGAAAGGCTAAGGCCTTGGCCTATGTTCATGACTGGTAGTTATGCTTCTCATGAAGATGGAAGCCCTCCTCCCTCTCTAAAAATGTAAAAAATAAAGCTTGTTAAAGCACAGGATAAAACAACTGTGCGTTCAGACTCAGAAATATCACAAATCCCCAAGGAGAGTCCAAGTGTGTCCGTGGTTGTGATGTCTATGCCTGACCTTCCCAAGACTGTATGGGAAGAGGATGCTCCTACCACGATTTGTACACCCCCTGCAAGTGCTGGGAAGAGCACCGCCAGTCCAGTTGCTGATATTGAGATTGAGGATGTCACAGTAAAAGTACACCAGGATGAGGAGGATATTGGTGTAGATGGTGCTGAGGAGGAAGTTGACAATAAGGATTCTTCTGGTGATGTGGTTTGTTTGAATAAGGCACCAGTGGAGACCATTGTTGTCCGTGGGATGAAAAAGCCCATTGTCATGCCTGGGCAAAATACCAAAAAATCCACCTCTTCGGTGTGGAATTATTTCTCCACAAATCCGGACAACAGGTGTCAAGCCATGTGTTGCATTTGTCAATCCATAATAAGTAGGAGTAAGAATGTTGACCACCTAGGAACATCCTCCCTTATACGTCATCTGCAACGCATTCATCATAAGTCATTGTCAAGTTCAGAAACTTTGGGTTAGAGCATAAGCAGTCCACTGACACCTAAAATCCCTTTTTACTGTTGTATCC
The DNA here is from genome assembly GCF_028390025.1 of Pseudophryne corroboree. Classification (NCBI taxonomy): domain Eukaryota; kingdom Metazoa; phylum Chordata; class Amphibia; order Anura; family Myobatrachidae; genus Pseudophryne; species Pseudophryne corroboree. The sequence continues at coordinate 423,899,346 of NC_086451.1, read as the reverse complement.
AAGCTCCTGCAATCCACACCACCAATTCCCTCAACGTCAATTTCCTCCTCAGTCAGGAATGGAAGTAGTCTTGCAGGGCATGTCACAGTATCTGCATTATCAGTTCCTCGTTCTCTGGTGGGGGCGCAGTTTATTCCCTGCAGAGGCATGACTGAGTGGACTGCGAGAGGGAGGGAGGGAGGGAGGGAGAAGTGAACTGCATAAAGAATGCTGTCAGCACACAACAACAAGCCAGTGATCAAAACATGCTGGGCAGCACCCCCCTCCGTCCTTCTGTCCCTCATTTCATGGCCCGCTAAGCCCCATCCCCTCACATACAGGGGAGTGGCAACATACTAGTGAAGTCCATCGAGGAATTACCGACTTGACTACCCAGCAGCCCAGTCAGTGCAAGCCAGCCCCTTCTCACGCTACATGACTGCCGGGCAATCGGACACAGCCAGCAGACTGCACTGTGTAGCAGCCGCAGCTTGACACTGACAGCTGGGAGGCCAGCAAAAGATCCTTCCCTGCTGTCAGGTATATGTGAACACAGCATAGCAGCGACCCTAGTGCTGCATAATTGTACTGGCCCTGAAGGCACATGTCACCCTGCCACCCATGCCAGTCTGCCACTGGTCTGTATCCTTCCCTTTTTTTCTCCTACACTTTCAGTGTTTTTATTTTTATTATTGTGTTCCCTATTTTCCTACATATTTAGTAATGAATTGTTGTAATTGTGCTCTTTTAACTGTATGGTGCTGCGGATTCCTTGCAGCATCCTATAAATGTTAGTTGTTAATAATAAAAATAAGAATTATAATTCCTGACGTGCTTCAGCTACCCCCTCCCTCTATATTTACATCCTCCCATGTTTCTTTAATGCACCTTACAGGGGTCATTGACCATCCGCCATGCCTTTCTAACTCACTGCTCATGTATACCTGTTGGTTCTCACTTGTTCTCACCTACAGTCAGTGGCAAATTTCCCATTAGGCACATGCCTAGGGGTGGCACTTATTTGGGAGCCATCTTGAATGGAGTGTAAATGGGTAGGATATGTACATACTGCCCCTGTCCTAAATAGTAAATATGTATACATAATTAAAAATAAAACAATTTTATGCCAGTGGCTTTTTTTATTATTCTATTAAATTGGCTACCATCAAATGAGGGTTTATAACAAATTGATAAAAATAATAAAATTAGGCAGGCGGGAAGCGTACATTTCTATTGTGCATAGGGGTGACCTCACCCCTTAATCTGCCCCTGCAAACACTCTTTAGCTTACTTCTTACCACACCTTCTTTCCTCACTACACAAAACACCCAGGGCCAGCGCTACCCGCTCAGCAAGGTCCTGCAAAGCAGGGAGGCGCTGGGTCAGAGAGGCGCTCTCCCCGCTCTGCGACCTTGCTGTGATGTGCGCTGTTGATGCCGGCTGCCAGCGCCTGTCACTCTGACAGACGACAGCAGCGGCACCTCACTGATGGGGTCGCCCCTCTCCCTGCCTCTTTACTTATGAAGCCGCCCAGCGCTGTGTAGGAGCCCGCAGCCGGCAGCAGTGTAGTGAGTCACACTGACTCATTACACGCTGCCGCCACTGAGCTGCATTTTCTAACAGAAAAAACCTCACTGGCGCTGGTCCCCGACGCCAGTGAGAGGGTGATCAGTCACATCACCCTTCTTCTCTGCTCCGCACTGCTGCTGCAGCTCTCTGCTTCCTGGACTCTGTGTTGGCCCTCACTGCATGCTGGGACATACGGGGGAGGGAGGAGGGGGAGTCTCGGCAGCAGTCCGTGGTGTGTGTACAGAAGAGTGAGTCACAGGCCCTGCAGTGAGGAGCCTTGCTGGAGCCAGAGCCAGGAGCAGGGCCGGTTCAAAGGCGCAGAGCGCCCCGGGCAGGAAAGTGGGTGTGGTCTAATACAGGGGGCGTGGTCAGTTACGCCCCCTGTACACTGCTGGCGCTGCTTGAATGCTGAGCGGTGCGCGATGACGTCATCGCGCACCGCACAGCAAAAGGTCCTCTCCACGAAGGGAAACTAGACACTATGAGTCTAGTTCCCTTCGTGGAGAGGACCTTTGCTGTGCGGTGCGCGATGACGTCATCGCGCACCGCTCAGCAAAGTTACTCTCCACGAAGGGAAACTAGACGCATAGCGTCTAGTTCCCTTCACAGGAGGCGCCGCGGACGGGGGCGGGAGAGGCAGTGGAGGCGGACGGGGGACACAGCGGGCAGCAGTGGCGGATCTTGCCACGGTGCGGCGCCCTCCGGATGGCGCCAGCGCCCTCCGGAAGGCGGCGCCCCGGGCAAAAGTCCTGCTTGCCCGTGGCAAGATCCGCTACTGGCCAGGAGGTGCAGAGTGTGGAACTTGTGGAAAAAGAAAACACATGTAAAGTAAAGAGTGTGTGTTTAGCTATGGCTGTGTGTGTTTCTGCATATACTGTATATGTATTTTCCTATGTCTGTTTAGCTATGTGTATATTTTGTGTATACTGTATATGTATTTTGCTAGGTGTTTAGCTGTATGTATGTACAGTATGTATGTGTTTGTGTGTGTGTCTTTTCTGTGGGTGTGTCTGTGTATATGTATTTTGCTGTGTGTGTTTTACTATATGTGTGTATATCAATATCTACAGATGTAGCCACACTTATCCATCCCATGATGCGTACGCATCGCGGCATGGATGACGCGACTGGTGTGCCCATGTCTATGAGTCGCGCATGTGTACTTCTATGGAGTGAACGGAGGCTGCGAATAGCCACAGCACGGCGTTCACTGTCTGCTTGCCATGATGCGTATGCCGGTTCCTACACATTGCAGCAACAATGAGGCTGGCCACATCTCTATCTATCTATCTATCTATCTATCTATCTATCTATCTATCTATATCTCACATTCCCGGTAGTAAATGTTGACGTGTGCATCTCTATACTGTGTGTTGTACCGTGTATAAGCGTCTGTACTGTGTGGCGTACCGTGTATAAGCGTCTGTACTGTGCGGCGTACCGTGTATAAGCTTCTGTACTGTCCGGCGTACCGCGTATAAGCGTCTGTACTGTGTGGCGTACAGTGTATAAGCTTCTGTACTGTGCGGGGTACTGTGTATAAGCGTCAGTACTGTGCGGGGTACCGTGTATAAGCTTTTGTACTGTGCGGCGTACCGCGTATAAGCGTCTGTACTGTGTGGCGTACCGTGTATAAGCTTCTGTACTGTGCAGGGTACCGTGTATAAGCGTCTGTACTGTGCGGCGTACCGTGTATAAGCGTCTGTACTGTGCGGCGTACTGTGTATAAGCGTCTGTACTGTGCGGGGTACCGTGTATAAGCTTCTGTACTGTGCGGGGTACTGTGTATAAGCGTCTGTACTGTGCGGCGTACCGTGTATAAGCTTTTGTACTGTGTGGCGTACCGTGTATAAGCTTCTGTACTGTGTGGCATACCGTGTATAAACCTCTCAACTGTGTGGCGTAACGTGTATAAGCTTCTCTACTATAGGGGGTATTCAATTATGTGCCAAATTTGACCATGGGTATTCAATTGCGGGCGTTTTGAGCAAGATTTTAAATCTCTTTTCACCCATGAATTTTCCCCCTTTTTATGTCGAATTGGCATGGGCGAAACGCCCCCAAATTCGACAACTCGTAGATCGGCTGCAAATTTGCAGATTCACGTGATTTTTGCCAGTGCCGGACTTTTTAACAAGTCAGAAAAATGGCACAGGCATTGAATAGGGTGAATCTAATTCGCCCTAAAAACAGACGATAATTTGCAGATTTTTCGACTGGTCGAAAAATCTGGCAATAATTGAATACCCCCTATGTGTTAACATGTATAATCTTCTCTATTGTGTGGCGTACTCTGTATAGGGCTCTAAACTGTGGCGCAACATGTATAAGGCTCTCTACTGTGTGGTGTACCATGTATAAGCTTCTCTGCTGTCTGGCATACCCTGTATAAGGCTCTCTACTGTATGGCGCTACGTGTATAAGGCTCTCTACTGTGTGGCGTACCGTGTTGAAGCTTCTCTACTGTTGTGGCATACAATGTATAAGGCTCTCTACTGTGTAGTGTAACGTGAATTGGGAGTATTATTGTGTGGCGACACCCCTTATTAGTGAGACAAACAATATTTTGGGGGATGCTATTTCCCTATTTTTAATATGGGATGGGGCCCAATGCATATTGTTGCACCTGGACCCACTATTTCTAGTTCCGCCACTGCGCCTGTCTGCCCAGGAAGACCACCGCATGCATCCCTGCCCTCACCCTCTCTAACTCCCCCTCAACGTCCCTGCCCTCACCCTCCCTGTAACTCCCCCTCAACGTCCCTGCTCTCACCCTCCCTGTAACTTCCCCTCAGCATCCCTGCCCTCACCCTCCCTGTAACTCTCCCTCAGCGTCCCTGCCCTCACCTTCCCTGTAACTCTCCCTCAGCGTCCCTGCCCTCACCCTCCCTGTAACTCCCTGTCACTGCCCCTGCCTTCACTCTCCCGGTAAATCCCCCTCATTTGTGACGCACACTGACCCTTTATGAGTTAAGAGAGGGAGGGCGCAATTTTATAGTTTGCAGGAGGGCGCCGAACACCCTAGCACCGGCCCTGAAAACACCCATACCCCACCTGCATGCTCTCACTTAAATCTACTTCAATGTACTGTATTTCCCATCATACTATACAGATGCCACTATTCTACCCCATCCCCAATTAAAGTACCTTCCCCCCTGCTTCCATCATTTCTTGCTATCTGTCCTACACTCTAATTTTATCCTCTGCTCCACCTCATCACTTCCCCCACTGTTTGTTTCCTTCCCAAGAAACCTACTCACCCTAAGTGCAGTTTCTTGCAGTGGACAAGCCGTGCAACCACACAGGGCACCCACTGCCGCACTTTGTCCCCTCACTGCTCCCCCTCCTCCCTCCTCTTCCCAAGTATTCCGTTTGGGGGACGGAGTTTAGTGGAAAGACACGGTTGTATCGTGATGTCACGACGCAATCACGTCATTCCTTGAAACTCTGCCCCCCAAACGGAATACTAGGTGGGGGAGCCAAGCACAGCTTGCGCACTGGTCCCAGCAGAGCCAGATGTAGGGAGGGGACTGTTGGGAATATGGCGCCGACTGTCCTGTTGCTGGTGGGATACTGTCAGAAGGTGTGACAAGCTTGTAGTTCAGTCTCTGGCTTCGGTGTGAGGAGGGATACTGGGTCTACTTGAAGTGAGTCCACTCAGCGCTGTGTTTGGGAAGTGATTACATTGTGTAGGAAATCTCCTGCGAGATAGATAGTTACTGGTAGGGATTGCTGGCTGCTCAGCCTGGCCATGGAGGCCGGAGGGGCCATATATTATGTCAGTGTGAGAATCAGTCACCAGTGTTGTGTAGATACATGTCAGTAGTGCATGCCAGGATTTGTAGTCCCACAGCAGCAGGGAACCTCCCCTGTTGATATAGATCATAGCAACATGAATCATGTGTTCCCCCCACCTTCCTCTGCCCTTGCAGATGGAGATATGTGCCAGAAGGCACTGATAGGTTCACATTGCAGGAGATATCCATAAACTCCTGGTAACAAGCATGACACCCAGCGCGTCAAACCCCTGGCAACGAGTAGGTAATTTTAAAGTAATTAAAAGCTTTACTGTAGGGCATAATTTATCAAGGGCATTGCGGTGTATGGCATAATATGGTGTAGGGGCATAATATGGTGCAATGGGCATTACTGTGTGGGCTTAATATGGTGGAATAATTTTTTTTCCTGTGGTGGCTGATTTCTGGTGCAGGGTCAAAAACTAGGGTGTAAGGTCATCTTTACCTGCAAGGCCATGCACATTTTAGTGAGGCCAGGCTCATTTCAGTGAGGCCACACCCCTCTCTGGGACTGCACGCCGAGTGTCTATGGGGGGCGCATTTTGAATGTCTTTTTTTTTTACTGTTTGCACTGGTGGCCAAATTGTCTAGAATCAGCCCTGCTCATACCCATCATTCCTATGATCACTCTAACCTCATGCACATCTATGTTCATCTGGGATGCGGTCAAGATCCTGCCGGACGGGATCACGGCGGTCAGAATACCGACACCGGGATCCCAACCGGCACAATCCCAACATATTTTCCCTCTGTGGGTGACCACGACACCCATAGAGGGAGAATAAATTAGTGTGCCGAGCGTAGCGAGGCACCGTGCCCTCAGCGTGGCGAGCGCAGTGAGCCCGCAAGGGGCTGCGTTGCACTCGCTCCCTATCGGGATTGTGCGGGTCGGTATTCCGACCGCCAGGATCCCGTCCGGTGGTATTTCGTACTGAACCCGTTCGTCTATCCCCCTCACATACTGTACTATTGGCCCTTTGCAATGTCTGGGAATTTTGAAAAAAATTATCTCCCCTTACAATTTCTTTATCTCTAATGCACTAAATTTCATTTTTACAACTTAAATGTGAATTTCCTCCTCCAACACCACCTTTTCAAAGGCTTCTACTTTTCTTATATACCCAGACCCAATGATCATATTGATTCCAAAGTTGATATCCTTCCATATCTTCACTGCACCTTCTAGGTAATTCACCCTGAACCCTCTCTATCTCCATCTTTATTTTCAGAGGTTGAATCCAGCTGCCTTTTCTACCATGTTCTCACTCATTAAACCACCAACTAGTGTCCCCCTTTTCATTTCTCTCAATACCTTGACATCCTTTCAAGCTTACTCCAACATTTTCTCTCCACAGACCTCCTGTCCTTCATTCTGACTTTGAATACCTCAGTGGATTAAATAACCAGTGATGGTGACTCAAAACTTATCTTACTTTCCTCTTGACTTGACCTCTTCCAATGGACCTCTATCCCTCCCAATGGAGTGACAACTCCCCTGACCTGGTCTTCTCTCACCTCTGTGCTATCTCTGACTTCATCACCTCCCAAGTCCCTCTCTAAAACCACCTCCTCTTATTTCTCCAGCAGCTTCTATCCACTCCACTCCACTCCTGCCACCTATGCTAATGCTACTTTCATTAGATAAAGCACTGATGAACTTTATCATACAACTTCTCGTTCTCTGTAGACTCTTTTCTCTCTAATTTTTCACCATATCTTGCTTTCAAAAGGCTGTTTCCTCTATGACCATTCCTTTACCTCTGGCCTGGTCTGTTCTGCCTTAGCTGTTTTATCAGATTAAAATAGTCCTTGGCACAGTCCTACTATTATTATCTCCAAAACACTGTTTATCTGCATAGTGCTTCTAGAGGAAATTGTGCTTCCCTACTCACTTCCTCCGATTTCAAATGATTCTCTCTACCATAAGCTATGCTCTTTCATTTGCAAACCTATTTCAAGTGTCTCATCTTCTCCCAATCTTTCAACCCACGACGATACCTCTTGATCACCTTCAATAAACTCTTCTACCCTCTCCAACTCTTATCATCCATTTCTGCATTATAATATGCCACCCACTTTACCAACACAATTGATTTCATACATTGTGACACCACCTCCCTCAAGACTCCCCATGCAGATCTTCAAACAATGTCTTCCATTCCAAGGACAAAAAGTCCATACCCTTCTTTCCTTCTCTCCTCCCTTCATCTATCCCTTTGACACTACCTCCATCCTAAATCTTTCCTTTGGCACCATCCCCACATTCTTAATACATTCCATAATTTCCCAAATCTTAAGAAACATTCTCTCTCTCTCTTTCTCTCTCTCTAATTTCCAAACCAAATGCCTCAATCCCCTATGCCTCCAAGGTCCTTCAGCGGGTTGCTGTAACCATTTCATTTTCTTCCTCACACCCCACTCTCCCCTAGACCCACTCCAATTAAGCTTTGGAATTCTTTTCTAAGCCAAAACTACCCTCCCCATGGTCACCAAAAACTTTTGCACTGCTAAACCCAAGAGCCTTTTTTAATACTAGTCCTCCTCAACTTAACAGCATCATTTGACACCATTGATCACCCCTCTTCCAGAAAACCTAGTCCTTTTCTATTTTTCCTATACACATCTGCCTTCAGTGAGCTTCATCCTTTACTGCTACACAACTTTAAAATTCTACACTATCACAAGCGGTCTATCACCCATCTTTTCTGTAGTGACTGTGCACTTTCTTAAATCGGATATCTCTAAAAGATAAATCATTATTCCAGCAGGGTCTCCCAGCTACCATACATATCAATCTTCTTTAACAATGCTCCCAATTCTATTCTCCCAACTCCACTTCCTGAGTGTTATCCTAGAATTTGAAGCTTCTTCCCTCACATTATGTCCCTTTATCAATTTTCTGGCATCCACCTCTTTTACATTTCTAGGACAGACCATTTCTCATCTTGTAAGGTTCTAAAATTTTAATTCATGCCCTAATCATCTCTTGAATTAATGACAGCAACAGTATCCTCACCAACATTTTGACCTTTCATATTTTCCCTCTTCAATCTTTCATCAACACGGCTGTCTGCTTATTTTTCCTCTCTTCTGTTAACCTCTGCCAGTGCCTCAACTGGCTCCCTGTCCAATACCGAATCAAGTTCAAACTAGTTCAAACTATATAAGAACAAGTTTGTTTGTTTGTATGTTTTTATGTTGTACATAAATATCTTCCACGGCTTTCATGGTGAAGCTACCAAATTTTATACAGTAATTTAGTATTGACAAATTAAGCTATTAGACCACATAGAGACAAAGTGACAGAGTGATAAATATTTGAAAAAATTTTTTTTTGGTTGAAAACAGTTGTTTGACTGATGGAAGGAAACCTCTCAACAACACGACATACAGTAGGGTCAACATAACAAAGCAACAAATATTGCGACAATTGCATTTTTTAAGTTAAACTATAATTTTAAAATAAAGGGTTCTATTTACTAAGCATTGGATGGAGATAAAGTGGACAGAGATAAAGTACCAGCCAACCAGCCCCTAACTGTCATTTTTCAAACCCAGCCTGTGACATAGCAGTTAGGAGCTGATTGGCTGGTACTACTTTATCACCGTCGACTTTATCTCCATCCAATGCTTAGTAAATAGACCCCAAAATCTCTAAGTATGTCATACAAAAGTATAATTGGTTGTGGCAAAGGAGAAGACAACTTTATTCCTGGAATACCACTAATAACATCTGAGATACCGTTTTAAATTAAATGCTTGCAATATCTAGAAAAAGTAAGTTTTGCCATGTCGCTCAATAAAACCCAGGGACAAACACTTAAAGTTATTGGGCTTCAACTTCAACAGGACTGCTTCTCCCATGGTCAACTGTATGTAGGATGCTCTAGAGTAGGAACAGATATAAATCTTTAGGTATTCTTTCCTTTCAAAAAGAAATGCAGTATTGTATAAAAAGAAGTTCTGTAACTAGTATAAGTATAAGGTATAATATAAGTATTAGTATTAGTACAAATATTATCAGTAATCTTTGTTAAAATTAAAGAAATTAATATAAAAACATTGTTTTTGCTGTTACTTTGTTATAAAATAATTATTGTAATATGTAAAGTATAAAATAATCAATTTGTTTAATTTTTAAATCATAGTTGCAATAAACTTAATTTGATGTTAACAAAATAAAATTTTATTTAGTTCAACTGTTACTTTATTACTCTAATCAGAGCTTTTATGGATTTTCTAAACAGCATTTTTGGTATATTTACCAAATAGTTTGCTAAAATATACAAAATGCTACACATTACAAATTGGATATATATAGCAGCCTAATTTGCATACACACTCACTTACTGTTGGCTCAATAACTCACCTCATCACCTGCCTGATCACCCCTTCTCACTCCCATCTTCACGATTTGCACCCAACATCTGGATCTGAGACAGGTCCCATGTCCATCTACCAGAAATATGTTCTTTAAAACATTTACAGAAAAAAAAGATAACAACATATTTTTAATTTCTCATGTTCTTCTGTTGAAACAACCTCATCCTGGAACAAATAATTGTAATTATAACTGTTATAACTTATTTCTCTTTAACTGATATATGTATCCCAGGTGAGTTATGGAACCTCAGATCCCATCTTCAGTGATAAAGTGAAGTTCCCATTCTTCTTCCGCACCATACCCAGTGAGCAGATTCAGAATACAGTTACAGTGCAATTACTGCAGCACTTTGGATGGACCTGGGTTGGGATTATCTACTCGATGGATGACAGTAATCAGAAAGCATCTGAGGAACTGACACCTTTATTATCAGAAAGAGGTGTTTGTGTGGCATACAGAGAGAAGATAATTGAAGATGAGAAAGTCTATGCAAAGATCATCAGTGTGATTCTGAAGTCTTCGGCTAATGTGATCATTGCATATAGTTCACTAGAATATCTGTTGCTTCTGGTTGGTTATTTAGAGAGACCGAAATTATTTACTGGAAAAGTTTGGATTTTACCATTTTCTCCAGCAGCTGAACACATTGCGCTAAAACCATATCTTTCTGTATTTAATGGCTCCCTAATTATATTATCTCAAAGAGGGGATATTCCAAACTTTAAGGAATTTCTCTACAATGCAAATCCTGCCAAGTACCCAAATAGGCTAATGGAGAAACTGTGGCAGATTATGTTCAAGTGCAATATTCAGTCACCAAATACTTATGTTTTGAAAAACTTGTGTAAGGAAAATTTGTCACTTAGAACCCTCCCTGTCTGGAAGTATGACGTAGACAATTTCAGACTGACCTACAGTGTGTACAAAGCTGTATATGCACTGGCCCATGCCCTACACAACACATACTTCTATAACTCCAAGAAGAACATTATTACTGCACGCTATCATACAGGCAAGGTAATGTTAAATACTGTACAATATAAAAAGCATAATAGAAGTTACAGTACTGTCGATCAAAGACAATATATAAAACAAGCATAGACAAGAGACTTACTTTTCTCTTTCAATATACTATATAATCTTATCATTATTGTAGACTAAAATGTGAATAATATTAATAAGACTGTAACCAACAAAACAGTATACATGCTTCCCAAAAAAGGTAATACAGTGTACCTTGGTTGTGCAAAAAAACAATACAGCCATGTGATATTGCTTATTAAACAAAAATGCAGACTTAAAACATTGGCCAATTGCGTGCAACATCGTCACTGCATGGCACTCAGTTTATTTTTACCAGAGCTAAGACATGCATGACAATGTGATTAATCAGTACCCACAGAGATGCTGTCTATTTGGAAATGTGACAGAAACGTGATGGGCATCACAGGTAAGTGGCTAGTAGTGCAGGTAAAATGTAACCATTCAGTGGGCATGTTATGAAAGTGTTGTGGGTGAGTCAATGCAAGTGGCTGTGCTCCCAGAAGCATAGCCGCAGGCATAGGCGGCCATAGTCAGATTTATTTATTTATTAATTGTTTCATATAAAGTGCAGCAAATTCCGTTGTGCTCTACAACTGGACACAATGATAAGACAAACCTGGGTAATAACAGTCAGACGTAGGAAGGCCCTGCTCACAAGCTTACAATCCATGGAGAAATAGGCATTGATACACAAGCATAAGTGCTATCTATTGCATAGTTGTCCACCAGATTGCAAAGGTTCTTGGTGGACTGCATGATATCACAACACAGCAATGATGAAAAAGGGTCAGGAGGAAGGGAAAGTGAAGAAATAGAAATTATGTGGAGGATATGTGTGAACTTTACAGTGATGAAATAATTGGATAGAAAGCTTATGAAGGTAATATGAGTGGTTCTGGAAATTGATAAGTTTGTCTGAATAGGTGAGTTTTCAGGGAAGGCTTAAAGGTTTGGAGATTAGAGTAGAGTCTTATTGTATGTGGGAGAGAATTTCAGAGAGTGGGTGCAGCCCGAAGAAAGTCCTGTAATCGTGTAATGAATGTGGATGAAAGACGTAGATCTTGTGAAGAGCGAAGGGGACTGGATGGGAGATATTTTGAGAAAAGAGAAGAGATGTATGTTGGTGTAGTATGGTTAATAGCCTTGTGTGTGAGTAAAATAATTTTATATTGAATACAGTAGCATACAGGTAACCAATGGAAGGACTGATATAGTGGGTCTGCAGACAATGAACATCTAGGAAGATTAGCCTCACAGCTGCATTCAGAATGGATTGTAATGGTGAGAGTCGTTTCTTGGTGATGGAGTGACTGCATCGATGGTGGTGTCTAAGGATGCACCAATCAATATTACATTATGCATAGATGCTGAAAGTGGTTGTCTCAGTCCTTACACATTAAGCTCTGTTCCTGCCTGCTATTCCTGTGTCTTATGCCTGTTGGTGTACTGCCAGTACCATCGTCAGTGTATACCAGAGACTGTACCTGGGAACCCATACAAAGGACTGCAACCTGCGTGTCGGTTACAGCAAATCAGCTAAACCTAGAGTTTTAATCCTGCACCAGACGAGAGAAAAATGCCAAACATAGACATGAGTAATTTGAAGTAGGAACCAGCTAGTATACATAAAAGGCAAATCCTAGATAAATATTTAGGCTGGAGGTGCTCCTGGAATTTATGAAAAGACTTCACATAAACACTACTTTTGGGGACTAACCCCATAGGAAATTCCTTTTTGGAGCACTCTTTTGATGAAATAATTATGAAATTTATGAATAAAGATATGATATTTGAAGTTAAAACGTAACTTTTATTTCTTACCAAGATAATATAAATGGGGAGAAGAAAAATTAATAATAATACATTTCTTAAAAAAATTTTTGTGTTATAAACAGAAAAAGCTTATGTGACTGTATCACCTGTCATAAAGAAAATCATACAGATAGATAAACTACGTTCCTAACATGGAGCGATTAAGATCACAGCTATATACCCGAACTGTGTTACTGAATGCATACATCAATGTGACTTGGATGGCATGAGTTCTGAGTCACATTAGATAGACTGTTGTAAAGTATTGAAACTTACTACACAGTGGTGCGTAATGACATTGTTGCAATACTACACTGGGGCTTTATTTCTTTCATCATAGCAGTATCCCCACTCTCACCCATCCTCCGCTCTTATGATGAGGACGGGCAGCAGATGGGAGTATCTGCAAAACATGCTGTACTAATGCTTTCTATTTTGATACCATTTATATGCTTTGAGCAAACTAGCTATACTGATTAGTATATGGATGTACCTATGGATTGAGTTACAAACGTGTATTACTGTTTGCTTTCGTCAGTACAGCATTTCAATGTAAAGGCTTTTGCAAAAAGGAAACAATTGATCTGATTTTTGTATCCATGGTTTGAGTAAAAATGCTTAGTGTTCCGAAATAGGAGCTATTTACTTCTGTTTATTCACCACGTACCCGTGGACTTGGTAGTATACTCCTTTTTTACTTGTCCTCTTTCACAGGTGTTTCCTCGATCCCGTGGCGCATTGAAGCATTGCAATGCATTTTGTAACAAGGCTTCTCTAACACCAGATACGGTGATACGGAGGGACACTGGAGCTTTATTTCTGTCAGCATAACCAGTATCCCCACTCTCACCCATCCTCCGCTCTTATGATGAGGGAGGGCAGCAGATGGGAGTATCTGCAAAATATGCTGATACATCCTGCTACGAGCTCAAAGTTATAGGAGCATGCAGTGGCATCTGCCCTTAAATTGTATTTACCAGCACTTTATGCTTTGCCGTGTATAAACCTATCCATGATCATTCCTTTTCTCAGAATAATAGCGGAGCAACTTAGATGACTTTTTGTTTGGTAGATCACACAGGTTATTTAAAGTATTTATGTGTATTATACTTACGAGGAATGTAAGCCTGTAACATTGTAACTATGTGATAATGCACTGCCGTGTAGCAAATTCTAATATTGTGCAACAGTGTATCTTATGTGATTTAGAATCTACAAGGAATGTAAGTCTGTAGTATTGCAACAATGTCATTATGCACTACTGTGTAGTAAGTTTCAATACTTTACAACAGTCTATCTAATGTGACTCAGAACTCATGCCATCCAAGTCACATTGATGTATGCATTCAGTAACACACTTCGGGTATATAGCTGTGATCTTAATCGCTCCATGTTAGGAACGTAGTTTATCTATCTGTATGATTTTCTTTATGACAGGGGATACAGTCACATAAGCTTTTTCTGTTTATAACACAAAAAAAATTTTAAGACATTTATTATTATTAATTTTTCTTCTCCCCATTTATATTATCTTGGTAAGAAATAAAAGTTACGTTTTAACTTCAAATATCATATCTTTATTCATAAATTTCATAATTATTTCATCAAAAGAGTGCTCCAAAAAGGAATTTCCTATGGGGTTAGTCCCCAAAAGTAGTGTTTATGTGGATACCTGGTAGCACAAGGCTAAACACTGGATTAAGGTATGGGAGCATAATATACTCTAGCACAGGAGAGTGGCTAGGAACTCACTTTTATAGGAGAAGATTCAAATCTGGCATCAAACGTAACATCATGTTTAGGCATACTCTTATCAAGAGCAGTGCGTGCACATCTATGGGAGCCACGGCTGCCTGACACTTGAGAAGTTACAGCCAAAGGGAGGAGACGCAGACCAGAACAACTACTGCAGAAGATGCCGAAGTATCTCTGCCTGCTGCACCATAAACCAGCGCCAACTTCTGCGCGCCAACTTCTGGCATACTGTGCATTACCCCCATGCTAGGTGTGGGCATTGAACACCCACAAATTATTTGTTAGGAGACTTTTGATGACATTTCCAAAGGAGTTATTGAGCATGAATATATGATGCCTTGACACAACAACATTCTTCAGGACCATATATTTTCCAGTTCACCAGAAATTGAACTGAGCCTCATTCGTTTCTGGAGTCCAGGATTTGCTTTATCTCATACTCCACTTGATGGCTTATTGGGATAGCCAATGGAGGATTGCAGGGTGTCGAAAATCAATAGAGAACTAGAGCCATTGTTTAGTGTGTGCCTTGCACTTGGGTCACCAGGGTCCAGGGTGGCCCACACCGCACACCCTGTACGCATTTTTTAAATACTCACCTCTCTGGAGTCCCCCACCAGAAGCAGCTCTCAGCAAATCTCCAGTAACTGGCGTGGCAGCCATTTTTCTAGAGATTTCCACATGAACAGTAAGGAAATCTCTGGAAAAATAGCGACATCCCCTGAGATTTGTGCTTGCGCAATAGAGTCTGTGCCCCTCTAGTGCTCAGACTCTATTGCACTGATGGACACTGGCTACAGAGGAGGTTGCACATGGGCCACCTCCTTTGTTAATACACCCCTGGAATACATTGGGTATTCTTAGTTTGCAGGAAGCTTTAGTCAGTATGCCACTGGATTGATCACTTGGAGGATCTACAAGGGACCAGTGAATTTGGGAGCGAACTTTATTGTGGGAACCTTCAAGCACAAATGTTTGGTTGATAACTAAACGTTATCACCAAGTGTTCCTGTTGGGAATATGGGATCGTGGAGACCCAAGTTGCACAATCCTCAAAGTAAGACACAGATATTTCAAAAGTAAGTTTTACTTAGTTACATGTCTTCAATTAGCATACACTTGGCCAATACAGCAATCATATCAGCAATCCTAGAAGCTCTTCCTAGGCCAATAAGGCTAGGATAGGTTTCAGGGTCCTTAGCGTTTCTGCAGTCAACGTTGTTCTAAGGCAGGGCTGGCCAAACCAGTCCTCGAGATCTACCAACAGTTCACATTTTCCAGACCACCTAGCTGGTACACAGGTGTAGTCATTACTAATTAAGATGTGCTGCATTCATTCCTAACTGACAATTCTACAGGTCTCCAGGAGGCCTGGAAAACATGAACTGTTGGTAGATCTTGAGGACCGGTTTGGCCAGCCCTGTTCTAAGGCATAAAATCGTACTGCCCCCTCAGGGGTGTATCTAGGGGTCTGAGCGCCCCTGGCAAAGTAAGGAACTGGCGCCCCCCACCTCCCCCACCCAGTGACACAGAGGGGGGAGTTACAGATAGGCTGAGGTCAGGGACACTGAGGGGCAATTACAGAGAGGGTGTGGGCAGGGACACTGAGGGGGAATTACAGGAGGGTACGGGCAGGGTCACTGAGGGGGAGTCACATGGAGGCCGTGGTCAGGAACACTAAGGGGGAATTACAGGGATGGTTCAGGTAGGGAAAATGAGAGGGAGGGGCTACAAAGATGCTGAGGTCAAGGACACTGAGGGGCAATTACAGGGAGGGTGCGGGAAGGGACACTGAGAGGAAATTACTGGAGTGTGCGGGCAGGGACACTGAGCGGGGAGTCACAGGGAGGCTGAGGTCAGGAACACTGAGGGAGAATTACAGGGAGGGTGTAGGCAGGGACACTGAGGAGGAATTACGGGGAGGGTGTGGGCAGGGAGACTGAGGGGGAATTATGGTTAGGTTGCGGGTAGGGACACTGAGGGGGAATTACGTTTTGGGTGCAGGTAGGGACACAGAGAGGGAATTACGGGGAGGGTGCAGGTGGGCATACTGAGAGGGAATTACAGTTAGGGTGCGGGTAGGGACACTGAGGGGGAATTACAGTTAGGGTGCGGGTAGGGACACAGAGGGAATTACCGGGAGGGTGCGGGCAGGGACACAGAGGGAATTACAGGAGTGTATGGGCAGGGTCACTGAGGGGGAATTATAAGGAGGGTGCGGACAGGGACACTGAGGGGATATATGCACACATACATACATGCATACATACAGTTAAAAACCCCTCTCTAGGTGTGATGGCACTACATGTCCCAGCATTTCCAGTTGAAGGTGTGCTGGGAATTGTAGTCTCAACACAGCTGGACAGGCAGTCACTGGTCTAGATACCTCTCCATACAGAGCTCTTTGTAAGCTGTGATCCAGATCAGAGGTGTATCTAGGGGTCCGAGCGCCCCTGGCAAAGTAAGGGACTGGCGCCCCACCATATTTGTAATGGCGAAGGCTGAAAAAATCGCGTGGCCACTAAATAGTACCCCAAATTCAAATTACACCACACAGTAGTGCCCCTTACTCACATTACACTGCATTACATTCATCTAAGTGTGAAGAAATTATGTATTTTGGAAGGTGAATAGTCAGAAGATATCTATAGCCATTATAGCGGTTTGTAGCACACACATAGTCACTGCAGGGGCTATGTAGCCTCCAGTTACGGAATGAGCAAGAAGTCAGTAATGAATGGGTTGATAATCCTAGAACTTGGTATTATTAAAAGCAACAGGTAAAGAGCAACAACTTGCAGCCATAATGTCAACTGATTAGGACAGGAGCTGAGCAGCTAATATACCCAGGGCTGGCAAGAGCAAAAAAACTTTGGTAAGTGAATATATATTTTGGCGCCCCTTAGTGAAATATATTAGGGCATGGCTTCATATGGAAGGGGTGTGACCACAGAATAGTATCGTACCAATGAACATGGAGGGAGGCGGCAACAGTGGGCAGTGAGACGGGACATTTATAGTTTACTTTTTATGGCACTGGGCAGCAGGCAACCTCCTCCGCTCAGCCAACAGCTGCCTAATCACCAGCAGCAGGCACATGGCACAGAAAGTACACAGCAGGCACTCACCTCAGACTGGGAGCAGAAGCACAGTGCCCAGCAGAGCTCCTATGTTCTTTCCGGCCATGTGACTCTCCTCCCTAGCTCCGTCCACTCCGACTCTCTCTGTCATAGGTACATATTTGTGGGCAAGGTTACAGATGTGTGCGGTCATCCGTGCATTACAGTGCTGACTGCGGTGCTTATTGCGAACATGGATGTTAGGCAGGGACTCTTCTAGCCAGTAGGTCACCGATCCTCCCGGACTCTGCCTGCAGGGGTATCCTGCGTCTCTCCCTACAGAACCCGCCCAGCACCGACTCACTCTCTTCCCTGCGTCTGCACTCATTCTCCCCCTGCACCTACACTCTCTCCCCAGCACCTACACCATGCACCTGCACTCTCTCCTCTGCACTCTCTCCCTTGCATCTACACTCTCTCACTGTACCTACAGTATATCTCTTACGCCTGCACTCTCACCCTGCGCCTACACTCCATCCCTTGTGCCTGCACCTACATTCGCTCCCCAAGACCTACATTCTCTCCCCTGTGCCTTCACTCCCTCCCCTGTGCCTGTACCTACACTCCCCTGTGCCTACAGTTCCTCCCCTATGCCTGCACTCTCTCCCCTTCACCTTATCAGACCTGGTGCTCTTTGCAGCCGCATACTCTGCCTAATGGTAGAACCGGCATTTGATACTGTATTGCACTCTGAAAGCAGGGACATAGTAAAGGTGGGTACACACTGGCTGATATATCGGGCGTTCTATTGTATGGCCGATATATCGCGGGTCTGTCGGCCAATATGTACGGCCTATATGTCTGTGAACTCCGTCGTTCACAGACATATCGCGTCGGCCATGCAGCACAGCCTACGGCCAATATATCTGCTGATATATTGGCGCATCGCTGTGTACAATGCTGCAGTGGCCGGCGGTGATTGACAGCTGAACTGGGCGGGCGTGTGTACACGCCCGCCCAGTTCATGTCGTCAGTCCCCGACGGATCGGGCAGTGTGTATGCACAGCACACTGCCCGATCCGTCCATAGATATATCTGCCGATCAATTGATCAGCAGATATATCTATCAGTGTGTACCCATCTTAAGACATGTCTAATAAAGAATAAGAATATGATTGCTTAGAAGCAGGTAATACAGAAAGGGCTTGCCTGGGCTGTGCAATGGTCAGTGTATAGTACACTGTGTAAACCAGGTGTCTCAGGCTTGGAACTCCCACTCCACCCATCATTATCCCCCCTCCTCAATTCCCTCCAACCCTCACTTGCATTTACTATCACCAGCAACATCCTGTCCTGACAGAGCACACTGCACCAGCCACCGGTGACCAGATCATGCCTCCGGCCAGAACGATTACAGTTTTTCTGTAACCCCTTCCCTACCAGGCAGCACAGACTGTGTGCTCGCCTCCTGACAAGTAATAAAGCAGCACAGACTTCACTGCACACTCGCTGCTGCTCCCTCTCACCATCCATCACTCGTGCCTGTGCTGACATGCAGGCTGTGAGAGGAGGGACGGAGGGGTAACAGCTGCCAGACGTTTAACACTGCCACTGCCACATTATGTTTTTACCACCACCGCTGTACTCACAAGTTACAGCGGGTCACGTCACTCACTGTCCACAGCTTACTTGCTTGAACATCCCGCGGCTGCTGACAAGAACAGTGCACGCCTACTCTGGGCATACAGCCAATAGGCATGCAGCTGTACCAGGCTAGGTGGCTTCTGGGAGTTGTAGTTTGTTTAGTTTTTTTCACTTTGTGCGGCCGCGGGTGGCACCGCTGGGTGGCGCCCCTCCTCTGCTGGCGCCCCTGGCGAGTGCCATCCTGGCCAAAGCATAGATACGCCCCTGTGCCCCCTTCCTCCTTCTCACTTAAATATCAAAAGCTAGACAGAGCACAGATATTAGTTGCCAAATAAGGTTTGAAACATATAATTGGTTTCATGAGCTATGATATAGTTACATGCCATGCATAGTAACAAGCTGAACTTATCATTGGTCCTTACATATATGGTAAAGTATAAAACAAGTTAACTGACACCACAGGTGTTGTTGATGTAACAGGATGTGCTAAAGAGAATCAAACTTTCCAGCATGATGCAAGACAGATATAAGAGCAGTGAAAAAGGAGAGTTATGGTAGACTTACCATTGTTAACGCTCTTTATGTGAGGTACACTGGGTTCCACAGGAAAAACATCGGGGATGTAGAGTGGATCTTGATCCAGTGGCACCAACAGGCTAAAGCTTTAGGCTGTTCCAGGATGCTCTGGGGCCTCCTCTGTAACTCCGCCTCCAGGCACTGTGAACTCAGTTTCGTTAACCAGTCCAATGTAGGAGCAGGTAAGAGAGAAGGCAGATGTTAGTCACATAGAACCACATTATCATGACAGGAGAAGGGACCAGCGGCTATTGCCATATAAACCCATAGAAGCTAGGTGCGTCAGGGTGGGTGCCCTGTGGAACCCAGTGTACCTCACAGAAAGAGAGTTTTTTTTTTGTACAATCCGTTTTTATTAAAGATTTTCAAAGACATGAACAGAAGGAAGAACACATACACATTCAAATATAGAAACACAGATACAGATAAAGTTTGTAGGCACAAATCTGGAAGTACAAATGCATAATGTAAGTATAACAGCCAGCAGAGAATAAAGAAACCTCAAAGGCGGCAGCAGCGAAATGGGCTGGCAGGTAGAACACAACCTCTAAAAAACAGGGGATACTAAAATGCAATATCGTAGTAAAATCGCATTGTGCTTGCTAGAGGGCTGCAATGTATATCAACAAAAAACAATAAGAAATGTGTTCTTCAACAAAGATATATAAAAATTAAAAGAGAACTAGCATACGGTAGCCATTAGGCTTTAAAAAAGGAAACATAGGAAAGTGGGAAGAAGGAAGGAGAGGGAGGGGAACAAGAGACAGTAAGAGGTACCACTTATTGAGATATATAAACAGTGATACAGGGAAAATAACTACTGTCCATCCAAGGGAGTGGCTAAGTAGGCCTGAGAGGCCTTGTATTCTAACCAAGGGAGCCAAGTAGAATTGAATTCACCAGACTTGCCTATCGATGAGAGGAACAAATCTTCCATTCCCATAAAGTAGTCCAGTCTAGCGAACCATGCACGACGGGTCGGGGGGAGGTGGGACCTCCACATGGTTGGGATCACAGCACGTGCTGAGTTAACTGAGTGACGCAATAATGAGTGTTTGTATTGGGACACCGGAATGTTGGAGTGGTTGATAAGCCAAAATGCAGGGTCAGAGGGGATCTGAATCTTAAGAATGGCCTGGGAAATGAGCAAAACCTCCCACCAAAATGGTTGGATCAGAGAGCAAGTCCACCAAATATGTAAGAGGGAGCCAGTTGTCGAAGAGCAATGCCAGCAGTGAGCTGGCGAGGAGGGGTACATGGCATGAAGAAGGGAAGGGTGTCTATACCATCTTGTCACAACTTTGTATTGAGTCTCCCGGATTTGAACACAAACAGAGCTCAAATTAGTTTTTAAGAATTTTTTTCGCAGTTTCTAGGCGATAGAGAGATGCCCAAGTCTCTCTCCCAGGCCACTACAAAGGGCGGGGTATAGACAGGTTGGGAATGGCAGACAATTTTATATAGCGTGGAAATAGTGTGGGTCGGGTCAAGGGTAGCAACGCAAAGCTTCTCAAAGAGGGTCAACTCCCTGGCAGCGCTGCGAAATCTAGTGTCAGTTGTCAAGAAATGCCTTATTTGTAGGAACTTCCAAAAGTCCTGTTGGGGGATGTCCCACTTTGCTCTCAAGTCTTCAAATTGTTTGACTCCAGTCACCGACACAATCTGGCCAACCCTGAACAAACCTGTAATAGCCCACCGTGAAAAGTGGGCGGGGTTAAGACCCGGAGCAAAATCAGGGTTGGCTAGAAAAGATGTCAAGGGGCCGAATTTAGATGAAATGTAGGGAAGGCCTCGTAGTGTTTTCCAGGCGGCCAACATGGGGGTAATAGTGGGATGGGGAAGGAGTAACCTAGGGAAGGAGAGTAGCCAAGGGAATATTTCCGGGAATTGCTGCACGTACAGGCCCTCCAGTACCACCCATTGTTTGAGCTCGCGACTTCTCGTCCAATCTATAATTCTACATAGAAGAATGGCATGGTAATAATGTTTTATATCAGGAAGTTTAAGGCCGCCATTCTCGATTGATTTAGTCAGTTGGGAGCGTTTCAATCTAGGTCTCCTCCGTTGCCAGATAAACTGCTGGATCAATCGTGAGATAGATTGGAACCAGGACTCTGGGATGCGTATCGGGAGTTCCTGCATTACATACAATAATTTGGGGAGAGTGTTCAACTTAACTATATTTATCCTCCCAAACCAGGACAGATATTTCATATTCCATCTAGAATAGTCATTCCGAATCATATGCAAAAGGGGCAAATAATTTAATAGGAACAATTGGGACTCGCTGTCCGACAGATTAACACCGAGGTATGTT
Organism: Pseudophryne corroboree; assembly: GCF_028390025.1. NCBI lineage: Eukaryota > Metazoa > Chordata > Amphibia > Anura > Myobatrachidae > Pseudophryne > Pseudophryne corroboree. The sequence continues at coordinate 423,877,410 of NC_086451.1, read as the reverse complement.
ATGTGAGAGGATTGCCATGAGAAGGGGAAAGAGCGTTTAAGGTTCACTACGGACTCTGCAGGGGTGGAAATATTAAGATCGCTAGATTTAGAGTAATTAATTTTAAAGTTGGAAAGTTGCCCATAGAGGTCGAGTTCTTTCATTAGGTGTGGCAAGGAGTCGGTGGGGTGGGATACTATGGCTAAAAGGTCGTCAGCGAACAGTGCTAACTTGTACTCTCCATCTCCCACGGCAAAACCCTTGATGTCATGATTAGCTCGTATAGCCCTAGCCAGCGCTTCAATACACAGCACAAAGATCAGCGGAGATAAAGGACAGCCTTGCCTAGTGCCGTTACTTATGGTGAATGAATCAGATAGGGTGCCATTTATGCAAACCTTTGCAGTCAGAGAGTCATAGAGGGCAAGTATCCAAGTAAGTGCGTTGGGACCTAGGCCTATGTGCTCCAAAATTGATTTCATAAATTTCCAACTGACCCTATCAAATGCCTTTCTCGGCATCAGTAGAGAGTAGAATAGTGGGAGTAGAACTATGGGAAGCTAAGTGGATAAGATTAAGGATTTTGGTTGTATTGTCTTTAGCCTCTCGGCCCATGACAAACCCAACTTGGTCATTATGAACTAAGAGAGGGATCAGCGTCTTTAATCTATTGGCCAGAATCTTCACGTAAATCTTAAGATGCATATTCAGGAGGGAAATGGGCCTATAGCTGGAGCAAACTGAAGGGTCTTTGCCCTGTTTTGGTATCACCGAAACATGGGCCTCCAGAGAGTCACAGGAAAAATGAGAGCCAGAGGAAATTGAGTTAAATGCTCTAAGGAGTAAGGGGATCAATCTATCTTTAAACACCTTGTAGCATGCAATAGTGAAACAGTCAGGGCCGGGGCTTTTCCCGGACGGCATAGAGGAGATAGCCTGATCTAGTTCTTGGGCAGTGAAAGGGGCTTCCAGTAAGCTAAGTGACGAGGGCGGGAGCACAGGATAATCTATGGACTGCAGATAGTCCCTTATTTTTTTGAGTGAAAGGTGGGAGTCTACATCGGAGGGGGCGCTCTCTAGGTTGTAAAGCAAGGAGTAAAACCGTGCAAAGCAAGCGCCAATCTCAGGCGATTTAAATTTGGGGATTCCAGTGGTATCTTTCACAGAGCTAATAAAGGAATCCGAGTGTTGAGCATGTATAGCCTGAGCTAGGACTCGGCCAGGTTTATTGCCCCACTGATAGTATTTCCTTTTACATTTACGGATAGAGAGAACTATATTGTCAGACAGGAGTTTATTCAGCTGTGTGCGGACTTCCATCAATTCTACGAGGGTCCCATCCGACAATGATGCCTTGTGAGAGGTCTCGAGGGATTGAATCCTAAGTAGAAGACCTGAGATCAGAGATTGCCTCTGTTTCTTTTTAAAGGTGCTTAGCTGGATCAGCTTGCCCCGGAGTACACACTTATGTGCTTCCCACACAGTGAGGTGGGAGACGTCGCTGGTGACATTCGTGGCAATATAATCATCTATAGTCTTAGCCAAGGAATCTTTACAGAGTGTGTCGTAGAGAAGAGACTCATTGAGTCTCCAGGTCCACTGTCTCTGGGGACCGTGAGGGAGATCCAAAGTCAATGACACCGGAGCGTGGTCTGACCAGGTGATAGAGCCAATAGTGGCATCCATGAGAAGCAGGAGGTGTCTATGGCTAAGGAACAAGTAATCAATACGGGAATAAACCCGGTGGGGGTGTGAGTAAAAGGAATAGTCACGCCCCGAGGGGTTGAGGGTCCTCCAGGAGTCAGCTACTTGTTGTGTATGAAGCAAGCGTTTGACCTGGCGATATTTAGATGCAACAAATCTAGAGGTTTGGGATGATGTGTCAGCATGGGGGTCTAATGTCCAATTGAAGTCCCCACCTAAAACAGTAATACCGTGAGCTAGAGAGTCTAATCTCGGGAGATGGGAATTAAAAAAAGATAATTGGGCCTGGTTTGGAGCATACATTACTGCAAAAGTGAACGGATGACAGAAAGAGAGTTAACAATGGTAAGTCTACCATAACTCTCCTTTTCTGCAGCGGGGTACACTGTGTTCCACTGGAAAACATTGGGGATGTCCTAAAGCAGTTCCCAAAGGGAGAGGATGTGCCTTAGCGGGTATGAGAACCCGGCATCCAAAAGAAGCATCCTGGGAGGTGGACGTATCAAAGGAATAGAACCTAATGAACATGTTCACTGAGGACCACGTAGCCACCTTGCACAATTGTTCTGCGGATGCGCCACGGCGGACCGCCCAAGAAGGTCCAACAAACTGAGTAGAATAGAAGCAGAAGCTGGTAGTCCAGCCTGCGCATAAGCTTGTGCAATCACCATTCTAATCCATCTGGCCAAGGATTGCTTATTCGCAGGCCAGCCACGTTTGTGGAAATCAAACAATACAAAAAGGGTAGAGAGGCAGTCCTCTCCACATATATACGGAGAGCCCTTACAACATTCAAAGACTGGTCTTTGGGAGACAAATTCAAGAGATAAAGGACAAAGCGCCTAGGTCCGACACCCTTCTAGCAGAGGCAATTGCCAACAGAAACAGGACCTTGGCTGTGAGCCATTTAAGGTCCACTGACTCAAATGGAGACTCTTGCTGGGCATTCAGGAAAACAAATAGATCCCATGAAACCACCAGAGGGTCATAGGGAGGCTGAATCTTTAACACACCCTGAGTGAATATATGAACGTCAGGTATAGACGCGATTTTTCTCTGAAACCACACCGACAAGGCAGATATGTTAACCCGTGAGGTAGGCCAGACAAAGGCCTAAGTCCAGGCCTTGTTGCAGTAAATCCAGGATTCTGGATATTTTGAATCTGTACACATAATAGTTCTTATCAGCACACCAGGTGAAGTAAGAATTCCAGACCCTGTAATAGATCCGGGCAGATGCCGGTGTGCGGGCTTTCAACATAGTTTGAATGACCACCTCAGAGAATCCTTTGGCCTTCAGGAGTGATGCTACAAGAGCCACACCATCAAAGCCAGTCTGGCCAGGTCTGGATAGAGACAAGTACCCTGTACGAGGAGATCTGGTCATTGAGGAAGTAGAAGAGGACGCTCTGTCAATAGACCCTACAGGTCTGAGAACCAATGCCATCTGGGTCACGCTGGAGCAACTAGCAGTAGTATTCCACCTGCTTGCTAGAACTTCCGCAGGACTCTTGGCATGAGTGACACTGGAGGGAACATGTAAGGCAGCCAAAAGTTTAATGGAATGGCTAGTGCATCCACGAACGAGGCTTGAGGATCCCTGGTCCTTGATCTGAAGACCGGAACCTTGTGATTGTGTCGAGACGCCATCAGGTCTACATCTAGCAGACTCCACGTGTCCACTAGGAGTTGAAAGACTTCCGGATGAAGACTCCACTCTCTGGAGTGAATGTCCTGATGACTGAGGAAGTTCACTACCCAGTTTAGGAAATCCAGAATGAACACTGCCGATACTGCTGGCAGATGGCGTTCTGTACATCGAAGGATTTTTGACACTTTCAACATTGCCATGCGGCTTCAAGTGCCACCTTGATGATTGATGTATGCTTCTGTGGTGGAGTTGTCTGACCGTACTTGAACATGCCTGTTCTGAACCAGAGGCAGTGTGAAAGTTAACGCATTGAACGCCGCCCACAGCTCCAGAATGTATATTGGGAGGAGAGACTCCTCCTTGATCCAACGACCCTGGAAAGAGTGTTGCTCCAACACCGAACACCATTTCTGCAGAGTGGCATCCGTCGTCAGCAGGACCCAGTCAGGGATTAAGAAGAGACAGCCCTTGGTTAATTGCTGGTCCTCTAGCCACCAGGTCAGTGATTGACGAACCTCCAGAGTCAAAGTAATCATGTGAGATCAATGAGGTAGGCCATTCCACTTGGAACGAATTAAGCTCTGCAAAGGGCGGGAATGAAATTGAGCGTACTCTATCATGTCGAATGCCGACACCATCAGGCCTAGTACTTGCATCGCCGAGTGTATCGACACTCTGGGGTGACAAAGGAAGCATCTTTTCCTGTCCTGAAGCTTCATGACTTTCTCCGGAGACAGGAACAGATGTTGACTGTGTGTGTCCAGGAGTGCCCCCAGGTGCACCATGCTCTGAGCTGAGACCAGCGAGGATTTCTTCAAAGTGATGAGCCACCCATGGGCTTGTAGGAAGCTTACCGTCAGTTGTAGATGACTGAGGAGAACATTGTGGGAGTTTGCCAGGATCAGCAGGTCCTCCATATACGACAGGATCCTGAGTTCCTGGCGACGGATATGTGCCATCATTATGGCCATGACCTTGGGGAAGATCCGAGAAGCCATAGCCAGTCCAAGTGGCTGAGCCTTGCACTGATAGAGTAGGTTGCCTATAACAAACAGCAGATACTGCTGATGTGACTTGGCAATAAGTATATGCAGGTACGTATCCTGAATATCCAGAAATTCCATATAGTCTCCAGGTTCCATCGCCAGTACAAGTGAGCGCAGCATCTCCATACGGAACTTGGACACTCTCACAAACTTGTTTAGGGATTTGAGGTTGAGTATAGGCCGGAAGGACCCATTGGGTTTTGGGACTATAAACAGGGTTAAGTAGTATTCACTGCCCCTTTGTGACAGAGGTACCGGCACTACCACTCCTGTATCCAGGAGAGAACTCACTACCTGCTGCAGAGCTTGTGCCTTTAGTGGATCCAAAGGGATGAGTGTGGTGCAAAACTGGCGAGGGGGACGTCTCTTGAAAGAGACTGCGTACCCGTGAGAGACAACTTCTCGCACACATGAGTCTGAAGTGGTCTTCAACCAGAGCTGGGTGAACTTCAGAAGTCAGCCTCCCACCCTGGGGTCCCCCAGGGGGAGGCCCGCCCTGTCATGTGGCAGGCTTATCTTGTTTAGAAGCAGGCTGACGGGCCGCCCAGGACTGCTTTGTCTTGGTCTTAGTGGTTTTGGTTGCACGAGATTGTCTCGGATATGCCTGACCTTTTGCTTTCCCTTGAGGTCGAAAGGAACGAAAAGTGGTACCTTTTGACTTCTGTGCAGAAGGATTAGTATTTGGGAGAAAAGCAGTCTTGGCAGCCGCCAGTTCAGACACAATTTTATTTATGTCCTCCCAAAACAATATGTCTCCCTTAAAAGGGAGTAACTACAAGGTCTTTTTGGAGTCCAGGTCCACCTTCCATGATCTCAACCATAGAATAAGGCGAGCCAGGACAGACGTAGTCGAAGCCTTGGCCACCAACACACCCGCCTCAGTGGACACCTCTTGAATATAATAAAAAGCAGTGGTGATGTGAGACAGGTATTGTCTGGCTTTTTCTGATATATCCTTGGGCAGCTCTTCCTCTAATGCCTGAACCCATGCTTCAATACCTTTAGCAGCCCAGGAGACAGCAATAGTGGGTCTATGTACAAAACCTGTCAGGGAGTAAATAGATTTCTGGCATCCCTCCACATGCTTATCTGTCAGTTCTTTCAGTGAAGTGACAGCGGTGACAGGCAGAGTTGATGAAACCACTAGGCGGGTGACATGAGAATCCACCGGTGGTGAATTTTACCACTTGTTACATAACTCTGCAGGGAGAGTGTTGTGAGGTAAGGCCCGTTTAGGGAGAGGGAATTTCTTTCCTGGATTAGACCAGGGTTCCTGCCTGATGTCAACCAAATGGTCAGAATAGGGTAACAGATTTTTAGCCACTTTCTGCCATTTAAACATATCAGTTTTCTTGGTTACAGTAGTGGGTTCCTCATCATCTAAGATTTGTAGGATTTGCCTAATAGCAACCACTAGAGCAGGGACATCAATTTGCATTGTAGAATCCTCATAAGAAACACCTGATTCAGTGTCTGACAGGACAGTATGCTCCCCCTCCTCTTCAGATGAAACATCTGAGAGATTTGTGGATTGTGAGGTGGAAGCAGTCTGCTTAGATGACCCAACGACATGGGAGTGACCAGATGTAGATTTTTGTCTGACCAAGGAATGAGTCAACTGCTGCAACTGGTTAGACAAGTTTTCCGCTGAAGGCGGATTAATCATAGGGACTATTTGAGACTGTAATCAGAATCAGCTTTATTAGCCAGGTATACTTGCGTATACTAGGAATTTGTCTTCTTTTTGCTATACAACAGCCAAGTAGGTAACAGATAAGCAGGTGGGGGTGGGGGGGCTGAGGGGGGTGCAAGTAAAGTCATACAGATAGGCATACCTTAGGGACACAAGTTAGTTACATGTACGTCTAGTCAGTCAATGTTCAGGAGTTCACCAGGTGGAGCGCTTGGGGAAAGAAACTTTTGAGGCATCTGGTGGACCTGGCAGGGACAGCCCTGTAATGCCTGCCTGAAGGAAGCAAATTAAACATGCTGTGGCCGGGGTGTAGCTAGTCTTTTACTATCTTCCTGTTAGGATCTCCTGTTCTGTGCTGCCACGTCGCCATGGCAACCGGGAGGCAAGTGTTAGCGAAGTAATCTGAGCGCAGCTGATACTCCGGTCCGGGTTTTTACTGTGTAGTGGTTACAGGCTCTGTGCACGGCAGGGAATCCGGCGCTGGTTTTGTGCTCACAGTCTGTGAGGTCTGAGTGGGGCATGGACAGCACCTGCTATATAAACCATCCTCTCAGGCTAGGCAAATGCTGCGGAATCTTTGTTTGTTAGTCAGTTCCAGAGAGTTAGCTAGTACTGTGTGACTTTGTATTTACTTGTTGCTTACTGCGAATAGGCCTTGGGATTCGGTACTTCATTCTGCAAATCCAGACCTAGCAGTAAGACTGGAGTCAGTTGTTTAACCTGCTGGGGTTCTTTTGCTATTCTGTGAACCCAGCAGGTTTGCGGCTATACTCTCAGACCTGCTTGCTTAATCCTCCCTCACTGTGCAGGGCGTCCAGGTGTCAGTTTAGTGGCAGTAAACTGAACCTGTGCCCTGCAAGTGGGGGTTAGGATTGTGGATACTCTCCTTGTGTCTATATTTCTATCTCTGACCAAGGAGTTTATTCCCACACCCATTGGTAACCCTTTGGGGGTTTTTCTGTTGCTCTTAGCAACATCATTTCGGGTGCTCCACATGTTAAATCACTACATCTCGCTTCATTGTCCGCTCTATTCCATCTGAGCATTCCTGACACTAGGGAGACACCCAATTCCTGAGCCTTTGGGCTTCTCCGTTCACTTTGTGTTTATTAGTTATTCCATCACCTCCTGTGTATGTTGTGTTATACTGTCTGTGAGTTTGTTTGTTTCGCATCCCTCTCTGTTCATACACCGGTATACTCCTGTTAGCACTGGTGTGCGTAACATATTCAGCAGCCCTACTCCTGTTGAAATTTTGTGGGAATATGGAGCATACCCCTCAAAATACTTTGCAACAGGTTGTCGACCAGGTGCAGGTCCTGACTCAACAATTTAATGAGATGTCCAATAAAATGAACACCCCGCAGGCCGCTAGCGGAGCTCCCGCAGCAGCAGCGGCAAGTTTAGGGGTTAAGGAGCCGAAAGTAAATCTCCCGGATCGTTTTTTTTCTGGAGATCGCTCGCAGTTCTTTTGTTTCAAGGAGAGCTGTAAGCTATATTTCAGGCTTAGGCCCCAGTCTTCTTGGTCAGAGATTCAGCGGGTGGGCATGGTGATTTCCTTGCTACAAGGAGACCCACAGGTCTGGGCATATAGGTTGCAGCCTGACTGTCCGTCGCTTAAAAGTGTTGATGCTTTTTTTACGGCACTGGGCATTTTGTATGATGACCCTGACAAGATGGCTTCAGCCTTAAGCGGTCCTTAAGCAAGGATGATGGCCAGCTGAGGTTTATAGTACGGAGTTTCGGAGGTTGGCTCATAATACCCAGTGGAATGACCCAGCCCTGAGAAACCGGTACCGAAGGGGCCTTTCTGACCAGATAAAGGACCAACTGGTACAATATCCCTCGCCTGATAGCTTAGATCAGCTCATGAAGTTATCCATCCGGGTGGATAGACGGCTGAGAGAGCGTAGGCTTGAAAGGGAGACCGCAGTTTACTTTTTTCCCAAGGAAACCTCAGACTCTGAGGAATATTCCGAGGAGCCTATGCAGATTGGAGCTACCCGCCTCTCCTCGCGTGAGAAGACGCGGAGGAGACAGCAGGGTTTTTGTTTGTACTGTGGGAATAAAGGTCATGTTGTAATATCATGCCCAGAAAAGCCGGAAAACTTCAGGGCCTGAGGGTGATGGGAAATACCCTATCAGGCCAGAAGTCAGAATTTCCCAAAAAGACTTTTCTCATTCCGGTGACTTTGGAGATCCTCGGTCAAACTGTCAAGACTGAGGCCTTTGTTGACAGTGGGGCCAATGGGGTTTTTATGGACCGTCAATTTGCCCTGGACCACTCTGTTCCCTTAGTACCTTTGGCATCAGAGATTGAGATCTGTGGGTTAAACGGGGAACCATTGTCCCAGGGTAAAATTACCTCCTGCACCAGCCAAATTCCTTTGTTTATTGGAGCCACACACTCTGAAAAATTGTCTTTCTATGTGACTGTCTGTTCTTTTGCCCCATTGGTTTTGGGGTTACCCTGGTTAAGGGCCCATAACCCTCAATTTGACTGGGTCTCTGGGGAGATTCTTAGTTGGGGTAGTGATTGTTTCAGGAGTTGCTTGAGCCTTCCAGTCAGGCTCTCGCAGCTAAGTTTGCCAGGATTGCCAGGATGTTATGCAGATTTTGCGGATGTATTCTCCAAAAAAGTTGCGGAGGTACTACCTCCCCATCGCCCCTATGACTGTGCCATTGATTTGTTGCCGGATGCTAAGCTTCACAAGAGCAGGTTGTACTCCCTGTCACGTCCTGAGACTCAGGCTATGGCAGAGTACATTCAGGAGAACTTGGCTAAGGGATTTATCAGACCCTCACAGTCCCCAGTTGGGTCGGGGTTCTTCTTCGTGGGTAAAAAGGACGGTTCGTTGCGACCCTGCATCGACTTCAGGGAATTGAACCGTATCACGATTAATAAATCGTACCCACTGCCTCTCATTTCGGTTTTGTTTGACCAGCTTCGTACTGCCACCGCGGTGCTTACAATCTAATCCGAATAAGAGAGGGGGATGAATGGAAGACTGCCTTTAATACCCACTCAGGGCATTATGAATATTTGGTGATGCCTTTTGGGCTCTCTAATGCCCCGGCAGTCTTCCAGGAATTCATGAACGATGTGCTCAGGGATTATTTGGATAGATTCTTAGTTGTTTATCTAGATGACATCCTAATCTTCTCCCATTCCCTGGAGAAACATCGGAAGCATGTACGCTTAGTCCTCCAGAAACTCAGAGACCACCAGCTTGGGGCGAAGCTGGAGAAGTGCGAATTTGAAGTCCAGCAAATCGCATTTCTAGGGTATATTATCTCCTCAGAAGGTTTCCAAATGGAGGGTTCTAAGGTACAGGCAGTCCTGGATTGGGTGCAGCCCACTAGTTTGAAGGCGCTTCAGCGTTTTCTGGGCTTTGCAAATTTTTATAGACGGTTTATCGCTGGATATTCGTCTATAGTGGCCCCCTTGGTGGCACTCACTAAGAAAGGGGCGGATGTTGCTCACTGGTCTTGTGAGGCCAAAGCGGCCTTTGCCCGTCTCAAAAGTGCATTTGTCTCGGCCAAGATGCTGCGACACCCAGATCCAGAGCGTCCTTTTGTGGTAGAAGTGGATGCCTCTGAGATAGGTATTGGGGCAGTGCTCTCTCAGATGGGGGTGTCTGATAATCGCCTTCATCCCTGTGCTTACTTTTCCCGTAAATTTTCATCTGCCGAGATGAATTATGATGTGGGTAACCGGGAATTGTTGGCTATAAAGGATGCACTCGGGGAGTGGAGACACTGGCTTGAGGGGGCTAAGTTTGTGGTCTCAATTCTCACCGACCATAAGAATCTGGCATATTTAGAGTCAGCTAAGCGGCTCAATGCCAGGCAGGCACGATGGGCTTTGTTTTTTGATCGCTTTAATTTTTTGATAACATATCGCCCTGGGTCAAAAAACATAAAGGCTGATGCACTCTCGCGGAGTTTTGCTCCAGTCCAAGAGACCACCGAGGAGCCATTGCCCATTGTGTCCCCATCATGTATTAAAGTGGGCATTACCCAGGACCTCTTGTCATTAGTCCTTAGAGCACAGGAGCAGGCTCCTCCAGACCTTCCAGTAGGTCTCTTGTTTGTGCCTCCTAGGTTAAGACAGCGAGTGTTCCTGGAATTCCATGCCAAGAGGTCGGCAGGGCATCCGGGTATTGCCAGAACTCGGGAGTTGCTGTCTAGGGCGGTGTGGTGGCCCTCGGTGGCTAGGGATGTGGATCAGTGGGTTCGGGCATGTGACGTTTGTGCCCGAAATAAAACTCCTAGAGGGGTTCCTGTCGGCCCATTACATCCACTCTCTATTCCATATAAGCCATGGACCTACATTTCCATGGATTTTGTGGTGGCCTTGCCCAAATCCTCGGGGATGACAGCCATTTGGGTTGTCGTAGAAAGGTTTTCGAAGATGGCGCATTTCGTTCCACTGGTTGGGTTGCCATCGGCCAGACGCCTGTCTGAGTTATTTATGCAGCATGTTGTGCGCCTCCACGGGTTGCCACTTGATGTGGTCTCTGACCGTGGATCCCAGTTTGTGGACAAATTCTGGAGGGCATTTTGTTCTGATCTCCAGATTTCTGTGAGCTTGTCGTCAGGCTACCATCCACAGTCTAATGGGCAGACTGAGAGGGTGAACCAGTCCTTGGAGCAGTTCCTCAGGTGTTATGTCTCCAAGTGTCATACTGACCTGGTTGCTCATCTGTCCATGGCGGAGTTTGCCTATAACAACGCGGCTCACTCTGCTACAGGGATCTCTCCCTTCCTTTGTGTGTATGGGCATCATCCTAAGGCCAATTCTTTTGACCCCCTAGATTCCACGCCTGGTGGGTGGTTCCTCTGTGGTTTCGGCCCTTAGGGGTATTTGGAGGAAAGCGAAGAAAGCCCTTGTGTCTGTGTCATTAGTGACCAAAAGGGTTTTTGATAAGCGGAGAAGACCCTGCAGCTTCAAATTAGGAGACTTTGTCTGATTGTCCACCAAGAATTTGAAGTTGAGACAGCCATCTCATAAGTTAGCCCCCCGGTTCATCGGCTCTTATAAGATCACCAGGGTTATCAATCCGGTGGCATTTCAGTTAGATCTGCAACGTTCATTGGGTATCAATAAAACATTTCATTGTTCCCTTTTAAAACTGGCGGTTAGTAATCCTTCTTCCAGTGGAAGACCTTCTCCTCTTCTGATACGGGGTCAGAGGGAGTTTGTGGTTGAAAGGGTTCTTGACTCCAAGATGGTTCGGGGTCGGCTGTCATTTTTGGTGCACTGGAAGGGGTATGGCCCGGAGGAGCGGTCGTGGGTGCGCAGTTGTGATCTTCATGCCCCCAGACTGATACGCTCTTTCTTCTCGCAGTTCCCCGATAAACCCGGTGGTAGGGGTTCTTTGACCCCTCGTCAGAGGGGGGGTACTGTTAGGATCTCCTGTTCTGTGCTGCCATGTCGCCATGGCAACTGGGAGGCAAGTGTTAGCGAAGTAACCTGAGCGCAGCTGATACTCCGGTCCGGGTTTTTACTGTGTAGTGGTTACAGGCTCTGTGCACGGCAGGGAATCCGGTGCTGGTTTTGTGCTCACAGTCTGTGAGGTCTGAGTGGGGCGTGGACAGCACCTGCTATATAAACCATCCTCTCAGGCTAGGCAAATGCTGCTGAATCTTTGTTTGTTAGTCAGTTCCAGAGAGTTAGCTAGTACTGTGTGACTTTGTATTTACTTGTTGCTTACTGCGAATAGGCCTTGGGATTCGGTACTTCATTCCGCCAATCCGGACCTAGCAGTAAGACTGGAGTCAGTTGTTTAACCTGCTGGGGTTCTTTTGCTATTCTGTGAACCCTGCAGGTTTGCGGCTGTACTCTCAGACCTGCTTGCTTAATCCTCCCTCACTGTGCAGGGCGTCCAGGTGTCAGTTTAGTGGCAGTAAGCTGAACCTGTGCCCTGCAAGTGGGGGTTAGGATTGTGGATACTCTCCTTGTGTCTATATTTCTATCTCTGACCAAGGAGTTTATTCCCACACCCGTTGGTAACCCTTTGTGGTTTTTTCTATTGCTCTTAGCAACATCATTTCGGGTGCTCCACATGTTAAATCACTACATCTCGCTTCATTGTCCGCTCTATTCCATCTGAGCATTCCTGACACTAGGGAGACACCCAATTCCTGAGCCTTTGGGCTTCTCCGTTCACTTTGTGTTTATTAGTTATTCCATCACCTCCTGTGTATGTTGTGTTATACTGTCTGTGAGTTCGTTTGTTTCGCATCCCTCTCTGTTCATACACCGGTATACTCCTGTTAGCACTGGTGTGCGTAACACTTCCTTGTCCGCTTTTTAGATCTGGACAGGTACAGGTCCTGGACTGAGGGAAGGTCAGCCCTGATGATCTTCTGTGCAGTTCTGACCACCTTTTGGAGCCTTCATCTGTTCCTCGCGCTGGCGGAGCTGTACAATACCAGTATTGAGGAGCACAGTACCAACTCCACAATCGCGGAGTAGAAGGGGAGCAGAAACTTCTGTGGGATGTTGAACTTCCTTAGTTGCCTGAGGAAGAACAACCTCTGCTGCGCTTTCCCGACAGTGGTGTCAGTGTTGGACCCTCATTTAAGGTCCCGGGAGATTGTGGTCCCTAGAAACTTGAAGGAGTCCACTAGCGATTCCACACTGTCAGCAATAGTTAGCAGAGGTGCACTAGCTGACATTTTCCTGAAGTCCACTATCATCTCAACAGTTTTGAGGGGGTTGAGGGCAAGGTTGTTGTGGATGCACCACTGGGCCAACTGGTCTACTTCCCATCTATAGCCCGATTCGTCCCCGTCCTTGATGAGGCCAATGACAGTGGTGTCATCGGCGAATTTTTATGATCTTTACAGATTGCGCCACTGAGGTGCAGTCATTTGTGTACAGGGAGAAGAGCAGGGGTGAAAGGACACAGCCCTGAGGGGCCCCTGTACTGATGGGCCGTGCTTGTGAGGTGAATTCCCCCACTTTCACAACCTGTGTTCTTCTCTGACACACCGATTCGATCGATAGGCGAACTGTAGGGGGTCCAGTGTGGGGCCAGTCAGTTTTCAGGTGATTTAAAACCAGACGCTCAAACGTTTTCATATTGTAACAAACAAAACTGCTATAAAGCGCTTAATAATAAATTATTATATAAAAAGTTCCACAGTTCCAGTGTGCTGCTGTGTAGGCACAGTGTGCATGCCTTAATAGAGGAAACTAAATATGGAAAAGAACCCAGCTGCGCAATGAAAAAGGGAACAGTAATTAAAGGAAGCTGACGTATGCTGAGATATATTAGTTAAAAAAAGTTTTTTATACAATATATATATATATATATATATATATATGACCATAAATACGAAATAAAATTCATTAAATAAAACAACTGGTCTAAATACTAGACCTAAGAGAAAAATGTCCAGTTACTCTATATTGAAGAGCTGATGAGTGATTAGAACAAGCAGTTGTAATAGGAGCGGCAACAATTTGCAACATGCATATAGGACAATAAAAAACTGTAACGTATCCTGAACGCAAATAGGGATACAAAATAAAGGATGATCCACAGACTTATGCACGGTATTGCAGTCCCGTGAATAGGATATTTGACTCTGTTAATTAGATGAGCTCCAATAATGGTGAAAGCTCAAACGTTTTCATGACCACAGACGTCCGTGCTATCGGTCTGTAGTCGTTGAGGTTCATGATAGAGGGTTTATTGAGGACCGGGACGATAGTAGACCTTTTGAGGCAGGAAGGGACTTTCTGTAGCTCCAACGATTTGTTGAAGATCTTGGTGAATATGGGGGCAAGCTGACACGCACATGCTCTTAGGGCAGATGGTGACACTCCATCAGGACCTGGAGCTTTCCTGGGTTTGGCCCTTTTGAACAATGCCTCCACCTCTTCTTGGGTGACTTGCAGTGCCTGGAGTTGGCCGTCGGTGTTCGAGGCATCGTAGAGGTGATTGCTTGGGTTGCAGGGGACTTCTTTTGCGAACCTGCAATAAAAGTGGTTCAGTTCGTATGCTAGGTCTTGGTGCATGGTGGTGGAATTTGATGTATTCTAGTAGTGTGTTATGGATTGCATTCCTTTCCATACAGATACGGGGTCATTGGTGGAGAGATCGTTTGTCAGCTTGGTCCAGGTGGTCCCATAGGTGGCATTAGGCATTCCAGTAGAGTACCCAGCAGGCTTGAAAATGCGGCCCAGGATGGCTCCTGATAGAGGAGTTGCAGACTGACTGGAGGGTGTATGACACATGGTATGCAGACCATCATACACAGCTTCCCCCTCTGGTAAATCTTTGGTACATACTCTGCATGATGCAGGAGCATCCACAGATGTACTGCCCTTCCTGTTAGACATTGTACACAAATGCAACAGAGAGCAGTTTAGTACGATGAAGGGTGGTTAAGGGTGATTGTGTTCACTCCCCAGTGATCAATAAAGGGTTAAAGACCTCCATCCTTTTTTTTAATGAAAAAGAGTCCAGCACAAGCTGGAGACTTGGGGGGTCATTCCAACACGATCACTCGCTGCAGTTGTTCTCAGCGCAGCGATTGGGTCGTAACTGTGCATGTGCCAGCGCCGCAGTGATTGACAGGCAGAGGCGGTCGCTGGGCGGGAGGGGGCGGCACGGTGGCATTTGGCCGTTATTTGGGGGGGTACGGTCCGGACAACACAGGCATGTCCGGACCGTGCATGGGGGCGGGCTGCAGTGGCTGCGTGACGTCACACACAGCCGCTGCGACCAGGGGCAGCGACGAGCAACTCCCGGTCAGCCACAGGAGCTGCGCTGTGCAATGCTTTTGTACTTGTGTGGGGGGGGGGGGGGGGTGGACAGACATGCGGGGCGGGCTAGCCCTCTGCTGGGTGTCCCCCCGCATGTCTGGGAACATGATAGTAGCTGTGCTAAATTTAGCACAGCTACGATCAACTCGTAATGACCTCCTTAGATTCCCAGATGAAGCCCCATTCCAGATTCTCTTTAATGTACTTGGATATAGACAGAGGAAATAATCTTCCATGGGGAAGCATTTTGTGAGTAACAGGTCAATAGGGCAGTCGATTCCCATTGATCCAAAAGTGCTTCAGTGGCCTTTCCCTAAACACATCTCTGTAGGACTGATATGGAGCTGATAGAGAGTCATCTTGACATTCTTTGCCTATATCGTAGGTGGATGTAAAGGGTTGAATGGCCTTTTGCTGCTCCTCCATCCTCTGAAGCATAAAGAGTGTTGAATGCCACCTCGTTACCGTCTCTTGCTTCAGGTGATGGCAGAGCAGGTTCAGGAGTGCTTTATGGTGCCCCAGTCTTCGGCACACGGTAGCTGAGTGCCGAAAGTGGGCTGCAATTTTTCGGGCCACCGACAGCATCTCCTGCACGCCCCTGTCATTTTAAAAATAAAATAAGATTTTAAATCTACCGGTAAATCTTTTTCTCCTAGTCCATAGAGGATGCTGGGGACTCCGTAAGGACCATGGGGTATAGATGGCTCCGCAGGAGACATGGGCACTCTAAGACTTTTGAATGGGTGTGCATTGGCTCCTCACTCTATGCCCCTCCTCCAGACCTCAGTTAGGACTGTGCCCAGAGGAGACTGACAGTACGAGGAAAGGATTTTTGTTAATTCAAGGGCAAGATACATACCAGCCCACACCATACACACTGTACAACATGGTATCTAATAAACCAGTTAACAGTATGAACAAAACAGTATCAGCCAGAGACTGAACTCAACTGTAACATAACCCTTATTCATGCAATAACTATATACAAGCCCTGCAGAATATTCCTCACTGGGACGGGCACCCAGCATCCTCTATGGACTAGGAGAAAAAGATTTACCAGTAGGTTTAAAATCTTATTTTCTCTTGCGTCCTAAAGGATGCTGGGGACTCCGTAAGGACCATGGGGTTTATATCAAAGCCCCAGACGGGGCGGGAGAGTGCGTATGACTCTGCAGCACCGATTGAGCAAACATGAGGTCCTCATCAGCCAGGGTATCAAACTTGTAGAATTTTGCAAAAGTGTTTGAACCCAACCTAGTAGCTGCTCGACAAAGCTGTAATGTCGAGATGCCTCGGGCAGCCGCCCAAGAAGAGCCCACCTTCCTAGTGGAATGGGCCTTAACTGAATTTGGAACTGGCAGTCCAGCCATAGAATTAGCCTGCTGAATCGTATTACAGATCCAGTGAGCAATAGTCTTCTTAGAAGCAGGAGCGCTAACCTTGTTGGCTGCATAGAGGACAAACAGTGCTTCAGTTTTCCTAACCCTAGCCGTTCTGGCCACTTAAATCTTTAAGGCCCTGACTACATCAAGAAACTTGGAATCCTCCAAGGCACCCGTAGCCACAGGCACTACAATAGGTTGGTTCATATGAAATGACGAAACCACTTTAGGTAGAAAAAGAGGACAAGTTCTCAACTCTGCTCTATCCGCATGGAAAATCACATAGGGGCTCTTGTAAGACAAAGCTGCCAATTCGGACACCCGCCTTACAGATGCCAAGGCCAATAACATTACCACTTTCCAAGTGAGAAACTTCAATTCAACTGTTTGAAGTGGTTCAAACCAGTGTGATTTAAGGAACTGTAACACCACGTTAAGGTCCCATGGTGCCACCGGAGGCACAAAAGGAGGTTGGATGTGCAACACTCCCTTCACAAAAGTCTCGACTTCTGGGAGAGAAGCCAATTCTTTCTGAAAGACTATAGATAAGGCCGAAATCTGCACCTCAATGGAACCTAGCTTCAGGCCCATATCCACACCTGACTGCAGAAAATGGAGAAAACGACCCAGCTCAAAATCTTCCGTAGGAGCATTCTTGGCTTCACACCAAGACACAAATTTTCCCCAGATACGGTGATAGTGTTTCGCCGTCACCTCTTTCCTAGCTTTAATAAGAGTAGGGATGACTTCATCCGGAATACCTTTCCTAGGTAGGATTTGGTGTTCAACCGCCATGCCGTTAAATGTAACCGCGGTAAGTCTTGGAACACACAGGGCCCCTGTAACAACAGGTCCTCCCTGAGAGGAAGAGGCCACGGATCTTCTGTGAGCATTTCCTGAAGATCTGAATACCAGGCCCTTTGAGGCCAATCTGGAAGGATGAGTATTGTCTGTACTCTGGTTCATCGTATGATTCTTAATATTTTTGAGATGAGTGGAAGTGGAGGGAACACATATACAGACTGAAAAACCCATGGTGTCACCAGGGCATCCACCGCCACTGTCTGCGGGTCCCTCGACCTGGAACAATATGTCCGGAACTTTTTGTTGAGGCGTGACGCCATCATGTCTATTTGAGGAAAACCCCAACGACTTGTTACCTCTGCAATGAATTCTTGATGAAGTCCCCACTCTCCTGGATGGAGATCGTGTCTACTGAGGTAGTCTGCTTCCCAGTTGTCAACTCCCGGAATGAAGACCGCTGACAGAGCGCTTACATGATTTTCCGCCCAGCGAAGAATCCTGGTGACTTCCACCATTGCTGCTCTGCTCCTTGTCCTGCCATGGCGGTTTACAAGTGCCACAGCTGTGACGTTGTCTGATTGTATCAGAACAGGTAGGTTGCGAAGAAGATTCTCCCCCTGTCAGAGGCCGTTGTAAATGGCTCTCAATTCCAGCACATTGATGGGAAGACAAGCCTCCTGGCTTGACCATATTCCCTGAAAATGTTTTCCTTGCATGACTGCTCCCCATCCTCGGAGGCTCGCGTCCGTGGTAACAAGAACCCAATCTTGAATGCCGAACCTGCAACCCTCTAGAAGGTGAGTACTCTAGAGCCACCACAGGAGAGAGACCCTGGCCCTGGGGGACAGGGTTATCTAACGATGCATATGCAGATGGGACCCTGACCACTTGCATGGAATCTTCCGAATGGAATGGCCTCGTAGGCCGCCACCATCTTTCCTAATACTCAAGTGCATTGATGAACTGACACTCTGTTTGACTTCAGCAGGTCCTTGACCATGTTCTGGAGTTCCTTTGACCCTCGGTTTTTCCGTGTCCAGAATCATGCCTAAAAATGACAGCCGAGTTGTCGGAACCAACTCTGACTTTGGTAGATTTAGAATTCAGCCGTGTTGTTGTTGTACTCTCACGGTGAGAGATACGCTTTTTAGTAACTGTTCTCTTGAACTCGCTTTTATCAGAAGATTGTCCAAGTATGGGATAATTGTGGCCCCTTGCTTGCGCAGGAGCACCATCATTTCCGCCATTAACTTGATGAAAATCCTCGGGCCCGTGGAAAGCCCAAACGGCAACGTCTGAAACTGGCAATGACAATCCTGTACAGTGAATCTCAGGTACGCCTGATGAGGAGGATAAATGGGGACTTGAAGGTATGCATCCTTTATGTCTAGTGATACCGCAAAATCCCCCCCTTCCAGGCTGGAAATCACTGCCCGGAGAGATTCCATCTTGAATTTGAACCTTTTCAGATACAGATTCAGGGATTTTAGATTCAGAATGGGCCTGACCGAGCCATCCAGCTTTGGGACCACAAATAGGGTTGAATAAAACCCCTTCCCCTGTTGCATTAGGGGAACCTTGATAATCACCTGCTTTTGACACAGCTTTTGTATGGCAGCTGCCACTATTTCCCTCTCTGGGGGAGAAGCTAGCAAGGCCGATTTGAAAAATCGGTGAGGAGGCACATCTTCAAACTCCATTTTGTAGCCTTGGGATACAATTTCTACTACCCAAGGATCCAAATTCGACCGAACCCAGACCTGGCTGAATAGTCGAAAACATGCCCCCACCGGTGCGGACTCCCTCAGCGGAGCCCCAGCGTCATGCAGTGGATTTTGTAGAGGCCGGGGAGGACTTTTGTTCCCGGGAACTAGCTGTAGCTGGTTTTCTTTTCCCTCTACCTCTATCTCTGGCGAGGAAGGAAGAGCCCCAACCCTTTCTGAACTTATGCGACCGAAAGGACTGTATCTGATACTGAGGTGTTTTATTTTGCTGTGGGGGAACGTAAGGCAAAAAAGAAGACTTACCCGCGGTAGCTGTGAAAACCAGGTCCGCGAGGCCCTCCCCAAATAAAACCTCACCCTTGTAAGGCAAAGTTTCCATATGTCTCTTTGAATCGGCATCACCTGTCCATTGGCGGGTCCACAGGGACCTTCTAGCCGAAATTGCTATGGCATTGGATCTTGAACCCAACAGTCCAATATCTCTCGCAGCCTCCCTCATATATAACGCTGCATACTTAATGTGACCCAAGGTCAACAAAATGCTATCTTTATCCAGGGTGTCAATGTCAGATGACAAGTTATCTGCCCATGCTGCAATTGCGCTACCAACCCAAGCCTAGGCTACTGCCGGTCTGAGCAGGGCACCCGTATGCGTGTAAATTGATTTTAAGGTAGTTTCCTGTCTGCGGTCAGCAGGATCCTTGAGGGCTGCCATGTCTGGAGACGGTAGCGCCACCTTTTTGGACAAACGCGTCAAAGCCTTGTCCACCGTGGGGCGAGGATTCCCACCGTAACCTGTCCTGTGAGGGGGAAGCATACGCCATAATAATTCTCTTGGGAATCTGCACTTTTTTGTCTGGAGTTTCCCAAGCTTTTTCAAATAAAGCGTTCAGCTCATGAGATGGGGGAAAAGTTACCTCAGGTTTCTTTTCCTTAAACATGCAGACCCTCGTGTCAGGCACAGAGGGGTCCTCTGTGATCTGCAACACATCTTTTATCGCAACAATCATATAATGAATACTTTTGGCCACTCTTGGGTGTAACCTTGCATCATCGTAGTCGACACTGGAGTCGGAATCCGTGTAGGTATCAGTGTCTGCTATCTGGGAAAGGGAACGGTTATGAGACCCTGAAGAGGCTTGTGAGACATTCAAAGCCATGGATTGATTCCCTGCTTTTTCCCTGGACTCTGCTTTGTCCAATCTTTTATGTAATAAAGACACATTTGCATTTTAACATTCCACATTTCCATGCAATCAGGAGTCGGCGGTGCCGACGGAGACACTACAATTATCTGCTCTGCCTCCTCCCTACTGCTTCAGACATGCCGACACACACATACTGACACCCCCCCCCCCAAACACTGGGATATACAAATATGGGGATTGACACAAAATAAGGCCCTTTGGAGAGAGAGAGAGTATGCCAGCACACACCCAGCGCCACTGGACACTGGAACAAAGTCCCAGACTGTACAGTGCTTTTATAGATAGATATATATATATATATATATATACACTTACTGTGCCAATTAAATGTGCCCCCCCTCATTTTTGCCCTCTGTACTTGTGTTCAGCAGGGGAGAGTCCGTGAGCAGCTTCTCTGCAGCTTGCTGTGGAGAAAATAGCGCTGGTTAGTGCTGGAGGATCAAGCTCCGCCCCCTTGTCCGCGGGCTTCGGTCCCTCTCAAATTCTTTATACTGGTGGGGGTTTTGAAATATACTGCCTCTGCAGTACCTATATCTGTGCCAGTGTCCCTTGAGGTATTAATTGCTGCCCAGGGCGCCCCCCCTGCGCCCTGCACCCTTACTGTGCCGTATGTGTATGTGATCGTGGGAGCAATGGCGTGCAGCGATACCGCTGCGCGGTACCTCATTGAAGATCTGAAGTCTTCTGCCACCTGTGAAGTCTTCTTTCTTCTTATACTCACCCGGCTTCTATCTTCCGGCTCTGTGAGGAGGACGGCGGCACAGCTCCAGGACGAACAGCGAGGATGACACCTGTGTTCCGACGCTCTGGAGCTAATGGTGTCCAGTAGCCTAAGAAGCAGAGCCTATCAGTTAAGTAGGTCTGCTTCTCTTCCCTCAGTCCCTGTTGCCAGCTGTGCTCCCTGAAAATAAAAAACCTAACAAAAGTCTTTTCAGAGAAAGTCAGTAGAGCTCCCCTGTAGTGCATCCAGTCTCCTCTGGGCACAGGTTCTAACTGAGGTCTGGAAGAGGGGCATAGAGGGAGAAGCCAGTGCACACCCATTCAAAAGTCTTAGAGTGCCCATGTCTCCTGCGGAGCCATCTGTACCCCATGGTCCTTACGGAGTCCCCAGCATCCTCTAGGATGTAAGAGAAATTCTGCACCTCCAAATTAATTGTACAGTATGTGTAAAACATGGGATATGCTGGAATTTGCCCAGATGTAATGTACGCAAAATATTGGTGGCATTGTCTGATATCACAAATCCCCAGGAGAGTGTAAGTGGGGTAAGCCATTGTGCGATGATGTTCCTTAGTTTCCGTAAGAGGTTGTCAGCTGTGTGCCTCTTATGGAAAGCAGTGATACATAGCGTAGCCTGCCTAGGAACGAGTTGGCGTTTGCGAGATGCTGCTACTGGTGCCGCCGCTGTTGTTGCTGCAGGAGTCAATACATCTACCGAGTGGGCTGTCACAGTCATGTAGTCCTTAGTTTGCCCTGCTCCACTTGTCCACATATCTGTGGTTAAGTGGATACTGGGTACATCCGCATTTTTCAGGACAATGAGGTCACTTTTCTTAATGTCCCTGTACAGTCCGGGAATTGCTTTCCTAGTGAAGTGGAATCTAGATGGGATTTGGTACCGGGGACACACTACCTCCATCAATTGTCTAAATTGCACTGCACTAATGGCGGATACCGGATGCACGTCTAACACGAACATAGCTGTCAAGGCCTCAGTTATCCACTTTTCAAAAGGATGACTGCTGTCATATTTCATCTTCCTCACAAAGGACTGTTGGACAGTCAATTGCTTAGTTGAAGTAGTACAAATGTTATGATTCCAGCACTCTGGTCTGAAGTGGTTCTATTGCAAGGACCGGAGCACTGGAACGGAATGCTGGGGAAGGGAGCGGGAATAGAAAGTAGCCACTGGCGCCCTAACTCCGTTGTCTCGCCCGTGTTGTCAGAAATCACCTGCGAGACTATGGTTGCTTGAGCCCATGGCAGCCGCGTTTGAAGGGCGGATTATGTCTGCCCAACTCCGATGCCCCCTCAGGTCTTAATGGGAGACAAAGGGAAATCCGAGACAGGGTGATAACAAGGGGCCCTCTGACTAAACAACCAGGCCAGGGGCTACAAGCTAACTGACTAAACCTGAGGTATGTGCGGTAACCCGCCAGGGAAAAGGACAACCAAAATCCACTAGTCCGTACTCCTACCCAGCACCGCTGGATACCAGAGTGGATCTGTGGGAGCGGAATCCTCCGCAAAAGCTCCGAAACACAAATAATAAATAATAAAGCAGCCCAAGCCGCAACACACGGTTACGCCGTGACTCACGAACACCACTGGATGTTCAAAGGTGCTCAGTCAGGACTCCAGGAACAGATGACGACTTCCGAGTACAGGACAACTGAGAACAGGAACGACCGGATACAGCAGGACTGGAAACACTCACAGCAAACAGATTCAGCATGCAGGAAGCTATTACCGGCGTCTGTGAGAAGCCCAGGAAGTGTATTTAACAGGGAGTCCTCCAATCAGCTGTTTGGAGGCTGATTGGATTAGATGCCATACAGCTGCCAAGCTGCATGGCCTGGAAAACAGATATCTCATTAATTAAATTGAACCCAGCAACGGGGAACGCAGTCCGTAAGTGGCGTCCCCGTTGCTAGGGTCCGTGCGGCTCCGTGCGCCCGGCGTCTAGCGTTGCCAGGGAGCCGGCGGCTGTACGCGCATG
Organism: Pseudophryne corroboree; assembly: GCF_028390025.1. Taxonomy (NCBI): domain Eukaryota; kingdom Metazoa; phylum Chordata; class Amphibia; order Anura; family Myobatrachidae; genus Pseudophryne; species Pseudophryne corroboree. Next base: position 423,854,718 of record NC_086451.1, on the reverse strand, counting down.
GCGTCCCTGGTTGCTAGGCGCCGGGCCGCAGCGACGAGCGGACCCCGGCGCCTAACAGTACCCCCCCCTTGAGGAGGGGTCAAGGAACCCCTAAAGCCAGGTTTCCGAGGAAATTCCCGAAAAAATGCCCTCTTGAGCCTCGGGGCATGGAGATCTTTATCCAGGACCCAAGACCTTTCTTCTGGACCATAGCCTCTCCAGTGCACCAGAAAATAAAGCCGACCCCGGGACAATTTGGAATCGAGAACCTTCTCCACCAAGAACTCCTGATGACCCTGTACATCTACTGGTGATTTCCCCTGAGAGATCTTCCGAGGAAATCTACTGGAAGAAACGTATGGTTTCAACAAGGAGCAATGGAACGTATTTCCGATCCGGAGAGCTCTTGGTAAACGTAACCGGAAAGCAACTAGATTGATTTTTTTAATAATATGAAATGGTCCAATAAATTTGGGGCCCAATCTAGCTGAGGTTTGTCGAAGTTTCATGTTACGAGTCGACAACCATACCCTATCTCCCACCTTAAAAGTGCAAGGCCGCCGGAGCCTGTCAGAAATTTTTTTCTCTCGAAATGCCGCTTTTCTGAGAGCAAGGTGCACTTTTCTCCAAATGAGTCTGAGATGAGAGGTTAAGGTTAGCGAGGAGACAGAGGAATGTTGAAAAAAAGAATTAGCTCTGGGGTGAAAACCAAAAACTGAAAAGAATGGAGACACATTAGTGGAGGAATGACAAGAATTGTTGTAAGCAAACTCCGCCAATGGAAGAAACTCGGACCAATCATTCTGGAGTTTGGCTGAGTACAAACGCAAATACTGTTTTAATGATTGATTAACTCGCTCGGTCTGCCCGTTGGATTGGGGATGGTAGCCGGACGTTAAAGACAATTTCATCTTTAATGAGGCACAAAAAGACTTCCAAAATTGTGCAATGAATTGTGGACCCCGATCAGAAACAATATCAGTGGGTAACCCATGAAGTCTGAAAACATGGCGGAGAAACAAAACTGCCAATCCCTGGGCAGATGGCAGTCGGGGAAGAGCAATGAAATGGGCCATCTTGCTAAAACGGTCCACTACCACCCATATGACTCGGAATCCGGCTGACAGAGGGAGGTCTACCACAAAATCCATGGAAATATGAGACCATGGCCTGAGAGGAACATTTAAGGGCATAAGTTGCCCGATAGGCAAGGAACGGGGAACTTTATGCTGTGCACAGACCTGACATGAAAAAACAAACTCCTTAATGTCTTTAGAAAGACCAGGCCACCATACTGAGCGGGAGACTAATTCCAAAGTCTTAGAGATCCCCGGATGCCCGGCAACTTTGCTATCATGAAACTCAGTCAAAACAGTAGCTCTCAAAAACTCAGGGACATAAAGACGACCAGCAGGAGTATTTCCAGGAGCTTGATGTTGAAGCTGCTTTAACTGGGTAAATAAATCTTGTGTGAGGCCTGCCCAAATGGCTGAAGACGGAAGTATGGGAGTAACAGGACTGTTATTATGAACTGGAAGAAACTGCTGGGCAATGGGTAAGGAAAAACTCAATCTTTTCGGAATGAAGAGCTCCTACCGTAAGTAGTACAGGGGGTGTACAGAGGGAAATAACCCCATTGGACAAGGGACTCCCATCTAAACCATGCATGGTGATACACCTACCCAACCAAGGTTAACTGAGGAATACCTAAGGCCTTGGCCCACGTTAAGTCCATAAAGTTCCCTGCAGCTCCACTGTCAACAAAAGCTGACACCGAAGAACTGAGGCTGCCAAAGGAAACTTTAGCTGGGACTAACAGGGAGTTATTCGAGGAGATAAGCTGCAGACCAAAGTGAACCCCCTCACAATTCACTTGGTCGAGGCGTTTCCCGACTTGTTCGGACAATTACGGGCAAAATGTCCCTTACCCCCACAGTACAAACAAAGACCAGAGTTTTGCCTTCTGGCTCTTTCTTCTGGAGACAGCCTGGAGAGACCCATCTGCATGGGCTCCTCTATGTCTTCAGGAATGGAAAATACACAAGGAGTAGACCTGACAGGTGCTCCTTTTTCAGCCCTCCGCTCTCTGAGACGACGATCAATCTTAATAGAAAGCTCCATGGGGTTTATTTACTAAGCTCCCGATTTTGACCGTGATGGCGTTTTTTCGTCTAAGTGTCATCTCGGTCAATCTCGGTCATTTACTAAACACTAATCACGGCAGTGATGAGGGCATTCGTAATTTTTTGCTAGTTCAGGTAAAAAATTACGAATGAATACACCATCGGTCAAAACGCGGCTGTTTAAGTATGAATCTCGGTCATTTACTAAGAAGTGCAAAGTAAAAAAACACAAAACACTGCCGTGAAAAATTACAATTCGTAAAAAAGTCCTAAAAAAAAACAGACCTGCTTTTTTAATCCGTGATTTGAGATGCATGCAGGGATCCTTGAGATCCGTGCATGTATATCAGTGGGAAGGGGTGGGAAAGTTCTTTTTTTTGCTAAAAAAAATTGCGTGGGGTCCCCCCTCCTAAGCATAACCAGCCTCGGGCTCTTTGAGCCGATCCTGGTTGCAGAAATATGGGGAAAAAAATGACAGGGGTTCCCCCATATTTAAGCAACCAGCATCGGGCTCTGCGCCTGGTCCTGGTCCCAAAAATACGGGGGACAAAAAGAGTAGGGGTCCCCCGTATTTTTAAAACCAGCACCGGGCTCCACTAGCTGGACAGATAATGCCACAGCCGGGGGTCACTTTTATATAGCGCCCTGCGGCCGTGGCATCAAAAATCCAACTAGTCACCCCTGGCCGGGGTACCCTGGGGGAGTGGGGACCCCTTCAATCAAGGGGTCCCCCCCCCAGCCACCCAAGGGCCAGGGGTGAAGCCCGAGGCTGTCCCCCCCCCCCCATCCAATGGGCTGCGGATGGGAGGGCTGATAGCCTTTGTTGTAAAATAAAAGATATTGTTTTTAGTAGCAGTACTACAAGTCCCAGCAAGCCTCCCCCGCATGCTGGTACTTGGAGAACCACAAGTACCAGCATGCGGCGGAAAAACGGGCCCGCTGGTACCTGTAGTACTACCACTAAAAAAATACCCAAAAAAACACAAGACACACACACCGTGAAAGTATAATTTTATTACATACATACACACATACATACATACTTACCTTATGTTCCCACGCAGGTCGGTCCTCTTCTCCAGTAGAATCCAAGGGGTACCTGTTGAAGAAATTCTACTCACCAGATCCAGTGGTCCAGGCTCCTCGGCAAATCCAGGGATAATCCACGTACTTGTTTAAAACAAAAAAAACGGTTGCCCGACCACGAACTGAAAGGTGACCCATGTTTGCACATGGGTCACCTTTCCACGAATGCCAGAAACCCACTTTGCCTTCTGACTAAGTGGGTTTCTTCAGCCAATCAGGGAGTGCCACGTTGTAGCACTCTCCTGATCAGCTGTGTGCTGCTGTCCTCACTGACAGGCAGCACGCGGCAGTGTTACAATGTAGCGCCTATGCGCTACATTGTAACCAATGATGGGAACTTTCTGCTTAGCGGTGACGTCACTTTAGGTCAACCGCAGGGCAGAAAGTTCCCATCATTGGTTACAATGTAGCGCATAGGCGCTACATTGTAACACTGCCGTGTGCCGCCTGTCAGTGAGGACAGGAGCACACAGCTGATCAGGAGAGTGCTACAACGTGGCACTCCCTGATTGGCTGAAGAAACCCACTTAGTCAGAAGGCAAAGTGGGTTTCTGGCATTCGTGGAAAGGTGACCCATGTGCAAACATGGGTCACCTTTCAGTTCGTGGTCGGGCAACCGTTTTTTTTGTTTTAAACAAGTACGTGGATTATCCCTGGATTTGCCGAGGAGCCTGGACCACTGGATCTGGTGAGTAGAATTTCTTCAACAGGTACCCCTTGGATTCTACTGGAGAAGAGGACCGACCTGCGTGGGAACATAAGGTAAGTATGTATGTATGTGTGTATGTATGTAATAAAATTATACTTTCACGGTGTGTGTGTCTTGTGTTTTTTTGGGTATTTTTTTAGTGGTAGTACTACAGGTACCAGCGGGCCCATTTTTCATCCGCATGCTGGTACTTGTGGTTCTCCAAGTACCAGCATGCGGGGGAGGCTTGCTGGGACTTGTAGTACTGCTACTAAAAACAATATCTTTTATTTTACAACAAAGGCTATCAGCCCTCCCATCCGCAGCCCATTGGATGGGGGGGGACAGCCTCGGGCTTCACCCCTGGCCCTTGGGTGGCTGGGGGGGGGGACCCCTTGATTGAAGGGGTCCCCACTCCCCCAGGGTACCCCGGCCAGGGGTGACTAGTTGGATTTTTGATGCCACGGCCGCAGGGCGCTGTATAAAAGTGACCCCCGGCTGTGGCATTATCTGTCCAGCTAGTGGAGCCCGGTGCTGGTTTTAAAAATACGGGGGACCCCTACTCTTTTTGTCCCCCGTATTTTTGGGACCAGGACCAGGCGCAGAGCCCGATGCTGGTTGCTTAAATATGGGGGAACCCCTGTCATTTTTTTCCCCATATTTCTGCAACCAGGATCGGCTCAAAGAGCCCGAGGCTGGTTATGCTTAGGTGGGGGGACCCCACGCAATTTTTTTTAGGATTTTACTTTGTTTAATTTAAAAAAAAAAAAAAATACGAACCCCAGCACGGATCACACAGATCCAGCCGAGATTGATTGTAAAAAAAAACGGCAGTGTTTTGCTAATCACTGCCGTAAAATTAGGAAAAAAAACACGAATGACATCGACATCGGAAGCAAAGAAAAATACGAATACGACAGCTTAGTAAATTAGTCGTAATCAATTCAAAAAGTTGCAGTTTTACACTGTCGATGTCATTCGTGATTGAACTTTGACCTATTTTCGGAAATTACGAATCTTAGTAAATAAACCCCCATGAGTTTATCGAGCGTCTCAGGAGCGGGATACTGAAGGAGACTGTCTTTTATAGACTCAGATAAGCCGAGGCGAAACTGACTGCGCAGAGCTGGGTCATTCCAGCCACAGTCGTTCGACCAACGGCGAAACTCTGTACAATAAACCTCTGCAGGATTTCTACCTTGTCTGAGAGCGCGTAACTGACTCTCGGCGGATGCCTCTCTATCAGGGTCATCATACAAAAGCCCTAAAGACCCCAGAAAGGCGTCTACTGACAACAATGCCGGATCCTCTGCTTTTAAACCAAAAGCCCAGGTCTGGGGATCCCCCTGGAGCAAAGAAATAATAATTCCGACCCGCTGAGATACCGTGAGTACCTGAGGAGATTGGTCTTAAACGAAAATAAAGTTTACAGGACTCTTTAAAATTAAAAAACTGCTTCCTATCACCAGAAAAACGGTCAGGCAAGTGCATTTTTGGTTCAGGGACTACCCTTGGGGAAGTTCGTAAAAGATCTTCCTGCGACTTCACCCGAAGGGAAAGATCCTGAACCATTTGAGTAAGTTCTTGAATCTGGCTAACTAGAAGCTGGCCAGGATTTGGCCCTAAACCAGTGGGATTCATGAGGCCGACAAATCTTACAAAACTGAATAAGGGAAAAAATCAAACCCTGTTTAATTTTAAGTTTTGGTTTGGCCGGTAATAATGTTATGATTCCAGCACTCTGGTCTGAGGTGGTTCTATTGCAAGGACCGGAGCACTGGAACGGAATGCTGGGGAAGGGAGCGGGAATAGAAAGAAGCCCCTGGCGCCCTAACTCCGTTGTCTCGCCCGTGTTGTCAGAAATCCCCTGCGAGACTATGGTTGCTTGAGCCCATGGCAGCCGCGTTTGAAGGGCGGATTATGTCTGCCCAACTCCGATGCCCCCTCAGGTCTTAATGGGAGACAAAGGGAAATCCGAGACAGGGTGATAACAAGGGGCCCTCTGACTAAACAACCAGGCCAGGGGCTACAAGCTAACTGACTAAACCTGAGGTATGTGCGGTAACCCGCCAGGGAAAAGGACAACCAAAATCCACTAGTCCGTACTCCTACCCAGCACCGCTGGATACCAGAGTGGATCTGTGGGAGCGGAATCCTCCGCAAAAGCTCCGAAACACAAATAATAAATAATAAATAATAAAGCGTCCCAAGCCGCAACACACGGCTACGCCGTGACTCACGAACACCACTGGATGTTCAAAGGTGCTCAGTCAGGACTCCAGGAACAGATGACGACTTCCGAGTACAGGACAACTGAGAACAGGAACGACCGGATACAGCAGGACTGGAAACACTCACAGCAAACAGATTCAGCATGCAGGAAGCTATTACCGGCGTCTGTGAGAAGCCCAGGAAGTGTATTTAACAGGGAGTCCTCCAATCAGCTGTTTGGAGGCTGATTGGATTAGATGCCATACAGCTGCCAAGCTGCATGGCCTGGAAAACAGATATCTCATTAATTAAATTGAACCCAGCAACGGGGAACGCAGTCCGTAAGTGGCGTCCCCATTGCTAGGGTCCGTGCGGCTCCGTGCGCCCGGCGTCTAGCGTTGCCAGGGAGCCGGCGGCTGTACGCGCACGGCGTCCCTGGTTGCTAGGCGCCGGGCCGCAGCGACGAGCGGACCCCGGCGCCTAACACAAGTGGTCTTCCGACTTCCTCTCTGGGATGACGATCAACTCCCAGCAGCAACAACAGCAGCAGTAGGCGTACCACTCAAGGATCCTCTGGAGGTATCCCGGTTAGGAGAGGACTCGTCAGTCATGCCAGTGATATGGCCTGCAGGACTACTGACATTCCTGCCTGAGGAGGAAATTGACGTTGAAGGAGTTGGCGATGTGGCTTGCAGGAGCTTGGGTACAAGAGGAAGAAGGGATTAAGGTGTTGGTGGATTGCTTACGCTCTTACCCAAAGTTTCTGAACTTGACAATGACTTCTGATGAATGCGCTGCAGATGACATATAAGGGAGGATGTTCATAGGTTATTAACGTCCTTACCCCTACTTATTACGGATTGACAAAGGCAACACACAGCTTGACACCTGTTGTCTGGATTTGTGGAGAAATAATTCCACACTGAAGAGGTGGCTTTTTTGGTATTATGCCCAGGCATGACAATGGGCTTATTCATCCCATGGACAACAACTGTCTCCCCCGATGCCCGATTTAAACAAATCACATCACCATCAGAATCCTCCTCGTCAATTTCCTCCTCAGCGCCAGCAACACTCATATCCTTATCCTGGTGTACTTCAACAGTGACATCTTCAATTTGAATATCAGAAACTGGACTGTGGGTGCTCCTTCCAGCACTTGCAGAGGGCATGCAAATGGTGGAAGGCGCCACCTCTTCCCATCCAGTGTTGGGAAGGTCAGGCATTTCAACTGCTGACACACCTGGACTCTACTTGGGTATTTGTGATACCATCTTAGAATACACAGTTCTTTGCTGTGCTTTTGCCAGCTTAACTCTTATAATTTTTCTAGCAGGAGAATGAGGGATTCCATCGTCAGGTGAAGCTGAACCACCAGTCATGAACATAGTGTCATAAAAGGCATATTGTCAAATTTACATATCTCCTCAGACCATTTAAATTTATTTTTTTTGGTCATGTTACTGAATTTAGTTTTTTGGATTTTACATGCCCTCTACTATGACATTAGGCATCGGCCTTGGCATATGACATTTATGGCATTTCATCATCTATGTCATGACTAGTGGCAGCAGCTTCAGCACTAGGATGAAGTGGTACTTGATCTTTCCCTATTTTATCCTCCAAATTTTTGTTCTCCATTATTTTTCTGTAGTTATATAACAATATGCGGTACAAAAGAGCGTACCTCTACACCACACAGAGCAAATCCTGTGAAAATTATTTGGATTAAATAGTAATAACCCCTTTATTTGGAGTAAATAATATACAGCACATGATAGCACCACTGAACTTATACGGCAGCACCACTAGACATTACTTATATGGCAGGACCACTGGACTGGACTTATACGGCAGTACCACTGAACTGGATTTATATGGCAGTACCACTGGATTTATACAGCAGTTCCACTGTACGTATACGGCAGTATCACTGGAATTACATGGCAGTACCACTGGACTTATACGGCAGTACCACTGGACTTATACGGCAGTACCACTGGAATTATATGGCAGTACCACTGGATTTATATGGCAGTTCCTCTGGACATATATGGCAGCATCACTGGACTTATATAGCAGTACCACTGGACTGCATTTATACTGTAGTACCACTGAATTTATACGGCAGTACCACTGGACTGGATTTATACAGCAGTATCACTGGACTTATACGGCAGTACCACTTGACTTATACGGCAGTACCACTGGCCTTATAAGACAGAATAACTGTAATGATATGGCATTACCACTGTACTTATACGGCAGTACCACTGGACATATACGGCAGTATCACTGGACTTATATGGCAGTACCACTGGACTGGATTTATACGGGAGTACCACTGGACTTATTTGGCAGTATCACTGGACTTATACGGCAGTATCATTGGAATAATATGGCAATACCACTGGACTTATACGGCAGTACCACTGGACACATACGGCAGTATCACTGCACTTATACGGCAGGACCACGTGACTGGATTTATACGGCAGTACCACTGGATTTATGCGGCAGTATCACTAGAATTATATGGCAGTACCACTGTACTTATACGGCAGTACCACTGGACTGGATCTACATGGCGGTACCACTGGACTTATACGCCAGTACCAGTGGACATATACGGCAGTACCACTGGACTTATATGGCAGTACCACTGGACTAAATTTATACGGCACTACCACTGGACATATACAGCAGTATTACTGGACTTATATGGCAGTACCACTGGACTTATGCGGCAGTACCACTGGACTTATACGGCAGTACCACTGGACTGATATGGCAGTATCACTGGAATTATATGGCAGTACTACTGGACTTATACGGCAGTTCCACTGGACTGCATTTATACAACAGTACCACTGGACTGGATTTATACGGCAGTACACTGGACTTATACGGCAGTACCACTGGACTTATATGGTAGAATCACTGGAATTATATGGCATCACCACTGGACTTATACGTCAGTACCACTGGACATATACGGCAGTATCACTGGACTAATACGGCAGTACCACTGGACTGGCTTTATATGGCTGTACCACTGGACTTATATGGCAGTATCACTGTACTTATACGGCAGTACCACTGGACTGGATTTATATGGCAGTACCACTGGTTTTACACAGCAGTACTACTGGACATATAAGGCAGTACCACTGGACTTATATGAAGGTACCACTGGACTGGATTTATACGGCAGTACCACTGGATTTATACAGCAGTACCACTGGACATATACGGCAGTATCACTGGACATATATGGCAGTACCACTGGACTGGAATTATACGGCAATACCACTGGATTTATATGGCAGTACCACTGGACATATACAGCAGTATCACTTGAATTCTATGGCAGTACCACTGGATTTATACGTTAGTACCACTGGACTGGATTTATATGGCAGTACCACTGGATTTATTCGGCATTACCACTGGACATATATGGCAGTATCATTGGAATGGATTTATACGGCAGTACCACTACATTTATACAGCAGTACCACTGGACATATACGGAAGTATCACTGGTCTTATATGGCAGTACCATTGGACACATACGGCAGTATCACTGGGCATATGCGGCAGTACCACTGGACTGGATTTATATGGCAGTACCACTGGATTTATACGGCAGTACCATTGGACATATACGGCAGTATCATTGGAATTATATGGCAGTACCACTAGACTTATACAGCAGTACCACTGAACTGGATTTATATGGCAAAACCACTGGATTTATACGGCAGTACCACTGGACATATATGGCAGTATCACTGGACTTCTACTGCAGTACCACTGGACTTATACGGCAGTACCACTGGACTTTTATGGTAGAATCACTGGAATTATATGGCATTACCACTGGACTTATATGTCAGTACCACTGGACTACGGCAGTCTCACTGGACTGGATTTATATGAAAGTACTACTGGACTTATATGGCAGTACCACTGGATTAATACAGCAGTATAACTAGAATTATATGGCAGTACCACTGGGCTTATACGGCAGTACCACTAGACATATACGGCAGTATCGTTGGACTTACATGGCAGTACCACGGGACTGGATTTATACGGCAGTACCACTGGACTTATATAGCAGTATCACTGGAATCATAAGTAAGTACCACTGTACTTATATGGCAGTACCACCGGACTGGATTTATATGGCAGTACTACTGGATTTCTACGGCTGTACCACTGGACATATACGGCAGTACATGCGCAGTTCAATAAACCCATCATTTCAGCGACAGGTGGTCCCCTGGAATAAGCTTGCCAAGTTCTCCGAATCATTGCTAGCTACAAACATAACACCTCCTTCTTTGATGACTTTTCACATTATGAGAAGAGGCAAGAGGAAGAGGACAGTGTCAAGAAGATGATTAAAAATTAGAGAGGTACACGCAATCAGGAACAGCACACAGGCTTTCACCTCCACTCTTGTATTGGTGTGGAATGGAAAGGACTTCAACCAAGCAAATATATAATTACCACATTACTGGACAAACTAAAAAACTAGGGGCCAAAGTCTCCAAATTTGGACCCTCTTCTCCATTTTCAGGGATTAAGATAATCTTGTATTTAATGCTGGGATGCAAATAAACTGGTGTATACCACAGGATCAAGATTAGATATTTTCTCCTCCACGGAGTCTGGAGACTTATTTTGTGAAATTCTCGTGGATTTCTTTTTTTTCTTTTTTTTTCATTATTGTTTACATATTTTGTGGCAGATGCCTTATTTTTGTTTTTCACAGCTCCCAGTTACACGCATGTGAGCATACCTGTGTGTCCCAGTTACAGGCATGTGAGCATATCTGTGTGTCCCAGTTACACGCATGTGAGCATACCTGTGTGTCCCAGTTACACGCATGTGAGCATATCTGTGTGTCCCAGTTACACGCATGTGAGCATACCTGTGTGTCCCAGTTACATGCATGTGAGCATACCTGTGTGTCTTGTTTCTTTTTCATATTTAATTTTTAAATAAAGCAGCCCCTTAGATGTTTTATCAGCCCATCCTGAGCCCCCACAGCATCGAGTTCAGGTGGGTTCGGTACAGTACTATGCAGGACTTTGCAGTTAATTTTTTATTATTGAGCCCCTGCCCTAGTGGAGTTTACCACTCTACAGTCATTATTTCATACTATAAGTAGGACTGTGGGGGGAAGCAATGCTAACCTCTGTGCCCACAGCATGCCTCAGCCTGGCAAGCCAGACATCTTCCTGGCTGTAAGCCACCATGAGACTCCAGCTGATGCAATGGAAGATCACTGAATCTCTGTTTTTCTAACACTGCAAGGTCTTGCGATAACCCTATGCAGCCCTTAGGAAAAGAACCCTGTACAACAAATGTGGATCTTGTAAATAAATAATCCCAAAATGTGGAACATCAATAATAAATCAAAATGAAGCTTGACTAATTGGAGCCATTCACTTGAGTGAGTCCCTAACATGAAATAATTGAGAAGAACCTATCTCTAATGCTCCAGCACAAAATCTCAGTTTTACCTTTCAGTTTCACTGGATTATGATTCTGTCTCTTCTGAGTCACACTGACTTTGGTCACAAATGTGGTTTAATTGGAAAACGCTTCGTCAAAATTGCAATTTCCATTTCCACCTTTGCGGCTATGTTTTCACAAATCTGTTTGTGATGTTGAAGCTTGTTTCACATTCTGCTCTAGACTTTCATTTAAATTTAGGATCAAGTACAGCAGCAACCCTGGAATTATACGGCAGCACCCTTGGATTTACAGCACAGGCAGCACGCCTGGAGAATTACACAGCACAGCAGACAAGCAACAGCACCCCTGGACTTAAACAGCAGTGTTGCAACGATAGGGCAGAGGGTCAGCACCCCATATGGGCAGCACCCCTGGAATTATGTGGCAAAGAAAAGATGTGCAATACGGATTTGTGCTTGGGCCCTCTCACCCGGGCCCTCCCTCCCACCCTTAGGTTGTATAAACAGGACATGCACACTTTAACAAACCAAGCATTTCAGCGACAGGGTCTGCCACACGACTGTGGCTGAAATGATTGGTTTGTTTGGGCCCTTACCAAAAAATAAGCAATTAATCTCTCCTTGCACAAAACTGGCTCTACAGAGGGAAGATGTCATCCTCATCCTCAGATTCCTCCCCTTCAGTGTTTATATCCTCATCCTCACAGAGAAATAATATTCAAACAAACCACATTATTTAGGTGTCAGTTGACTGCTTACGCTATTACCCAAAGTTTCTGAACTTGACAATGACTTATGATGAATGTGCTGCAGGTGATGTATAAAGGAGGATGTTTCTAGGTGGCTTAAGTCCTTACCCCTACTTATTATGGATTGAAAAAGGCAACAGATGGCTTGACACCTGTTTTCTGGATTTGTGGAGAAATAATTCCACACCGAAGAGGTGGCTTTTTTGGTATTTTGCCCAGGCATGACAATGGGCTTTTTCATACTATGGCCAACAACTGTCTCAACTGGTGCCTTATTCAAACAAACCACATCACCATTAGAATCCTCATTGTCAACTTCCTCCTTAGCACCAGCTACACCCATATCCTCCTCATTCTGGTGTACTTCTACAGTGACATCCTCAATCTCAATATCAGCAACTGGACTGGTGGTGCTCCTCAATGCACTTGCAGAGGGCATGCAGATGATGGTAGGAGCTCCCGCTTCCCATACAGTGTTGTGAAGGTTAGGCCTAGACATCGCAACCACGGACATTGCCAGCACTGCTGTATTTTCACGGCACCCTTGTAATTTACAGCATCCAGGGCCAGTGTAATTCTATTTTAACAACAGCATTCCTGTATTTTTACAGCATACAGGACCAGTGTACTTTTATTTTAACAACAGCACCCGTGTATTTTTACAGCATACAGAACCAGTTTACTTTTATTTTAACAGCCGCACCCCAGAATTTTTACAGCATACAGGACCAGTGTACTTTTATTTTAACAGCAGCACCCCTGTATTTTTACGGCATACAGGACCAGTATTCATTTATTTTCACAGCAGCACCTCAGAATTTTTACAGCGTACAAGACAGGCCCAGTGTACATTTATTTTCACTGCACCCCAGAATTTTTACAGCATACAAGACAGGGCCAGTGCACATTTATTTTTACTGCACCACTGCATTTTTACAGCCAGCACCCCTGTATTTTCACTGTATACAGGAGGACAGTGCCCCTGCCCCCTGTACAACACAGTAACAGCCAGGATAGCAACACCCACGTACAGCTGCAGCACCCCTAACAGCACATGAAACACGAGGGACAGCCAGGACAGCACCCCTAACAGCACAGGGAAACCACAGTGAGAGGAACAGCACCCCTACTGAGCACACACTGACCCCACCTGACGCCAGCACCCACAGAGAGAGACAGAGGTTTGTCTCCACTACTCTCCAAGCCCAGAGTGAAAATTGTGGCTACACGCGGCTGTTTATATGGAATCCAAAAACCACGAGAATCTGACAGCTGGATGATGATGTTTTGCCTCGTTCTGGGATCCGAGTCTGGTGGGAGGTCCTGAGCCGTACTCGGATTCTGGCTCGGAACGTGATGTTTGGGGGGGAGGGGGGGTTTGGTTCTCTGAGAACCAAACCCGCTCATCTCTAATGCTAACCCATATCTTTAAAATTGGCAGAGTCCTTGAACTGAGGTGAGGAGTCTAACATGCCTGTGGTCCTTACCAGACATGCATGCCAGGAGGTTTGGTCTTTGCTGCACCCGACATGCAGGTCGCGGCTCTCTATCTGGGTTTCCAGGTACAGTGGCTGGTATGCAGTAGAGATGGTACTGGCAGTACCCCGAAAGGCATAAGACACAGGATAGGCAGGCTGGATCAGAACTGGATGGGCGGACAGGAACCAGGTATGGAGCGTAGGAGACTGGAACCAGTAATGAAGCATGGAAGACAGGAACTAGGAACAGGCAAAGGGAGACAAGAACCAGAATCTTCACAAGGAGAGTACCTGGTAGCACAAGGCTAAACACTGGAGGTTTGGGAGTCTATACTCTCTCAAGGGTGAGAGTAGCTAGGAACTTTCTTTTATATCAAGAGATTAAAATCTGGTGCCAAATGTGACATCAAATTTAGGCATGCATGGCCCTTTAAATCTTACAAAGAGCAGCACGTGCACCCCTATGGGAGCTGCAGATATCTGACACTTAAAAAACTGCAACTGGAGGGAGGAGATGCTGGCCAAAACAACTACAGCAGCTGGCGCTGGAGTATCCCCAGCCGTTTACGTGCACCGCTGGAACGGACAACATATCGCCTAGTATGTACCCAGCTTTAGAGTGTAAAGATGCAGGAAGGTCCACAAAGCTAAAATTGGTCTTTACTTTAATTCAAGAGTTTAATAGAAAGTTTCCCATGGTTTACCAACAAATCTAATTTTAATTTAATTCATATAATTTTACATGAATGGTTATTTTTGGATGCAGGCACAAATGTTAAATTTTATCAGTTGAGTTTTAAACTTTATATTTGGATTCTTTACTTATATTTCTTCTTTATTTTGTAAAGCTGATACACTATTTAAAACATGTCTTTTTTAAGACTGTTTCTGGAGATGAAATATTTTTTGATGCAAATGGTGAGACACCAGGCAGGCTGGATGTAATAAACTGGCTGATATTTCCTAATGAGACCATAGAAATAATTCATGTTGGTCGATTTCACTCACAACAAATCTATGTGAATGATAGCAGCATCAAGTGGCCACCGAACATCACTACGGCAAGTACAAAATATTTGTTAGTAACATAAACTGCTTATTATAAAACTGGGTAGCCAGAATTAATAGGCGGTGGCGGATTGACCATTGGGAATTTTCCTGGTGGGCCGACTGCTTATGGGACAACTGACTGTATGGCTTTTTCTGCTTTACTGTACATACTGTTTTTTCTTTGACTAGGTGATGTGATGTAACATTAATTGGCCAGCCCCAACATTGGTTCTCTTCATGGTGGCTAGTCCCTACCAGCAACAAACCACTTTCTTCCACATGCTGCCTAGAGTATCCCTCTCCTGACCTGTCCCACAAATTCCAATGCCCCAACAACAGCTGACATTCCCAGTACTACCAATCATCTTAGTTAGCTGCATATGTTCCGCAGTCAGTAAGTCAAGGTAGCCTTGGCAGCTGAGAGTAGCATGTAGGTCACCCAGAGGTGTATCTAGGGGTCCAAGTACCCCTGGAAAAGTCAGAATCTGACGCCTTCCTCATATTCTTCCTTCCCTGTGTTTATTTTCCCCCTACCACAATTAAAAACAAAAAACTTAAAACAGGTTAATTTAGTGTTAAAAATAATTACTTTAAGATGGATATAATATAATAAGTGTTATTCCCTGTCAAGTATCCATGTACAGTCCCGTCTAACCTATTTAATAATAATACCACATATAAACATGCACTGGGAGTTGTGTTATTCCCCCTCATGTATCACTGTATGGTCCCCTCTGCCTTGTGTAATAGCAATACCACATATTAGTGTATGCCGGGAGCTGTGTTATTCCCCCTCATGTATCACTGTATGATCCCCTCTCCCTATATAATAATTGTAACCCAAGGGCATAGCTACCATAGTGCAGGCAGTGCAGCTGTTATGGGGCCCAGAGCTGAGAGTGGCCACCTTCCCTGTCACAGTTACATGTGTTATTTACACTTTTCACCATTGGGTGGTACGTAGGGGTTCTTTTGAAACTCTTTCCTTGGGGCCTGCCTTATATCTAGGTATGCCCTTTGACCTGCTCATTATAGTGTGGTATAAAATGAACTGGAGGGCATTATAATGTTATATAATATGAACCGGGGCACTGTCATGAGGCACAATATGAACAGGGAGCACTATATATCATAATGTGAATTGGGGGTACTGTGCGGCATAATGTGTATTGGAAGCTCTGAAATGTGACACTGGGTGAGCTTAAGAACTACTGTGATTCATAAAAGAAACTAGGGCACTACTATGGGGCATAATAATTTTAAATAAGACTCTAGTATGGTTCAGAAAATGAACTAGGTAGCAATTATATGGCATAAAATTAACAACTACTACAGAGAAGTGTCTCTCTAGAAGCATTTGGATGGGGGGCCCTACAAAATGTTGCTATGGGGCCCAAAAAGTTCTGTCTATGCCCCTTTTGTAACCCTAATTAAGGGTTAAACATATATATCTGTACAGAAATAGGTAAAATTGAGGTAACTTTATACGTATAATTTATATATTTACACTTTATATTGTTCTCTATGTTGTAATACAAGGTAGACAATGGAAAAAGGAAAAATAATTCATGTATGTACCCCAGTCATATGCATTTTTATTGATATGTATTCATATACATGCTAAAATGTAGTATATGTGTAAACCTATTAATGTACACATTGGTGGCCAATGACTGACAGAACATTCTAGCAACTCCTTGTGCTCCTAGCTGTCAATCATCCAGTGGGGTGATTGCCAGTGGGTGGGGCATCACCTCAGGAGGGGTCATGCGACATCTTGGAGAGGGAGAGATAAGAGCTGTCAGTCGCAGCTGGGTTCCTGTCTATAGACAGACAGTTAAAACATAGACAGTCATTAGTTAGACACTATATGGTTGACAGTCAAAAGTCAGACCGGGTCAAAAGTCAGACAGGGTCAAATGTCAGACAGTCAAAAATCAGACAGTTAAAAGACAATCAGAAGTCAATCAGGGTCAAAAGTCAGACAGTCAAAAGTCAGACACAAAAAAAAAATGTTTTGTTTTTGTTTTTCTGTGTTTTTACAACTTTTGCCTCATTTACTATCCATGACACAAACTATTTCCTTTTAGTAAAGTTGTGGTGGGCAAAGCGGAGTGTAGTGAGACACGAGCCCGAAGCGTGGTGAGCGTAGCGAGCCCGCGAGGGGATGAATTTCACCAAATTTGGGTTAAAAATTTATAAAAACACTGACTTTTGACTGTCTGACTTTTGACTGTCTGACTTTTGACCCTGACTGACTTTTGACTGTCTGACTTTTGACTTACCTGACTATTCACTGTCTGACTTTTGACCCTGTCTGACTTTAGACCCTTTCTGATTTTAACTGTCGACCATACAGTGTCTAACTAATGACGTCTATCTTTTAACTGTCTATGAGCTATACCACACCCGTCACAGCTGACAGCAGTGACAGTCTCCTGATCTCTCCCTCCAGGGCTCACACCTCCCCCTGTGTGTCAAGCAGTGGAGTTGTAACATCTTGGGGTAAACTGGCTGCCGGGCACAGGGGTAGGGGGAGTGATGCCGGAGAGGGAGCTGGAAACACAGCTAGAGCATTGATGTCCCCAGTATATAGTGGGGCTTGTTGGCGGGTATGCCTGGTTACTGGTTTCCCCACT
Organism: Pseudophryne corroboree; assembly: GCF_028390025.1. Lineage (NCBI taxonomy): Eukaryota > Metazoa > Chordata > Amphibia > Anura > Myobatrachidae > Pseudophryne > Pseudophryne corroboree. Next base: position 423,837,223 of record NC_086451.1, on the reverse strand, counting down.
GGAAGTCACAGCAGCCGGGGAGCTGTGACATCTGGTGATGGCAGTGGCAAAAGTGGGCAGAGCCAGTGCCACAAGTGGGCAGATTCAGAGCAAGCAGCCAGCTTCCATGGTGTGTAACCTGCAGTCCTGGTCAGCTACTGTGACATGTGCAGCAGTGTCCCGGCATAAGCATCAGCAGTGGTGTGGCAGAGGCGGAGCTCAGGGCTGTTGGTGCAGGACTATGGAGGTGAGAGAAATGCTCCTTGCATACACACACAGCCTGGGGTGTAGCTGGAGAGGTGGTCAGCCACAGCAAGCTCAAGGTGTAGGAGCAGCTGGAGTCAGAGCAGCAGATTAATTGGCAGCTAAAGGGCAGATCCAGGATGCAGTGTTCCCAGTGACAGGCCTTCAGGAGACTGCAGCAGAAATAGAGCTTACCAGCTCCAGTCAGCAGAGCAGGGAGTCGGGCGAATAATACTGATGAATGGCAACCATCACTATCTTGTAACAGCTGCCCAGCTTATTATTCTCATACCAGTACAGCTCACAGCAAGGAGGCTCAGTCTTGGGTGAGAAATTAGGAAGCATTTAATTCCCCAAGAAACCCTATATCACAAACCTGAACGACTACAGGCCGATAGCACTGATGTCTGTAGTCAAGAAAACATTAGAGTGTCTGGTTTTGAATCACCTGAAAACTGTGACTGATCCCCAACTGGACCCCCTACAGTTCGCCTATCGATCGAATCGCTGTGTCGATGTTTCAGTCACCCTGGGCCTGCACTACATTCTACAGCACCTAGACGTTCCAGAGTTTGTCGGTTTCAGCTCGGCATTTAATACAATTGTCCCCAACATCCTCCACCCCAAATTACTTTGGCTAGGAGTCCAAGGAAGCTACCTGTTTCTGGATAGTAGACTTCCTGACAGATAGGACACAGGTGGTGAAAGTGAGGGAATTCACCTCTCCAGCGTGGTCCATCAGTACAGGGGCCCCTCAGGGCTGTGTCCTCTCACCACTGCTCTTCTCCCTGTACACAAATGACTGCACCTCAGAGGTGCAATAATTAAAGATCATCAAATTCGCCAATGACACCACCATCATTGACCTCATCAAGGACGGGGATGAATCGGCCTATAGTCGGGAAGTAGACCAGTTGGCCCAGTGGTGCAGCCACAACAACCTTGACATCAACCCCCTCAAAACTGTTGAGATGACAGTGGACTTCAGGAAGAAGTTAGCTAGTGCACCTCCACTAACAATTGCTGACAGTGTGGTATCGCTAGCAGACGCCTTCAAGTTCCTGGAGACCACAATCTCCCGGGGCCGTAAATGGGGTCCAATGCTGACGCCACTGTCGGGAAAGTGCAGCAGAGGTTTTATTTCCTCAGGCAACTAAGGAAATTCAACATCCCACAGAAGCTTCTGCTCCTCTTCTACTCCGCGATTGTAGAGTCGGTACTGTGCTCCTCGATACTGGTATGGTACTGCTTCGCCAGTATGAGGGACAAAAGGTGGTCAGAACCGCAGAGAAGATTATCAGGCTGACCTTCCCACAGTCAAGGATCTGTACCTGCCCAGAGCTAAAAAGCGGGTAACAAAGATATTAAAGGACCAGATACACCCGGCCACAGCATGTTTAACTTGCTTCCTTCAGGCAGGCGTTACAGGACCGTCCCCGCCGGGTCCACCAGAAGCCTCAAAAGTTTCTTTCCCCAAGCGGTCCACTTGCTGAACTCCTGAACATTGACTGACTAGACGTACATATAACTCACTTGTGTCCCTATGGTACACCTATCTGTCTGACTTTACTTGCCCCCTCCCCCACCTGCTTATCTGTTACCTACTTGGCTGTTGTATAGCAAACCGAAGAGAAATTCCTAGTATACGCAAGTATACCTGGCCAATAAAGTTGATTCTGATTTTGATATACAGTAATGGGCCTTCAAAACGTTATATGAGTTAGGAGTCACATGTTGTAGCCAAGTGTGGTATATAACTGACTGTCTACATTTAGCAGCAGCTCCAGGGATCTTAACATAATAGAGACACTCTATAGGAAACTCCTCCATTAAACACTTTATCCAGAGGAGTGTAGCTATAGTTACAGTGATTTAATTTCCTTTCTGGTGAGAGACTGTGTAAGAATAAAAATTTCCACATTAAATGATATATTATTGTAAAAACCCTTGAACATTTTCTAGTAACCCTAGATATGGGAAAGTTACATATTTCTTCAGCTAAAGTCGTATGACAATTGGTCATGAGCCACATCTATATTGGATTTACAAAACAAGAAGGGCCCCAACAAGTTCACTAAAGTTACTAAAGTACCTAAAGAGACAAATTTAAACCCGGGTTTAATTGCAACATTATATTTTCAGAGCTCTAGTGTGTTGTAATGTATGCTTTGTACCTATAGAAGTCTATTCTGCCATATACTGAATACATAACAAATGTGAATAGTAAACAGTTTGTGATTGACTCAGAATACATCAAATTAGTATAAATATCTTTATGTCATGTTAATGTGATTCTCACATGAACATGTTAGAGGTTACTGAGAAAAGGTCAGCTAAAGTGGCCAATGGAAAATAAACACAACTCTTAGTTTCTTTAACTGTGTACTCTTGTTGTACAAAATTCTTATTGCACCATTACATTCCAATGGTACCATTACACAGGGGTTTTCCCAAGTAGGCCCATAAATACTCCCCGATACTTGGTTGGAGGCACATTGGTAGTATTGTAGGTAGCCCGTATACCCTTGGGATTAAAGGGGAGGTTATATAATAATGCCACATATCATTGTGTGCTGGGAGCTGTGAATGTGGTCACAAGGAAGGAAGAAGTGGATTCCAATTGCTGCTGCATTGTGGGGAGGAGGAGCCACCAGAGAGCACTGGTAAGGGCTGTGCACTGCTTCCATAGGCTGTAGCTGCAGCCTGCACTGCCAGTTCTTAACTACATGATAGTCCCACAGACTGTCTGTTTACTGGACAATGCCAGGCAGGGCCCCTCCTTGGCTAGCACCCCTGGTGAGTGCCATCCTATCCAAGGGGTAGAAACGCTCCTGAGATCACCATACCATACACTCTGGACACAACTGCCTTATGGTGCTAATTCCCACAGTGGCAGAAAGTGACAACTCAACACAGAAGGTGCAGCTCTTCCTTCATATGCTTCATCTCCTGAACTCACCTCTGCTGTAGTTCTGCTCCTCTCACTGCAGCATTTTCCCCTCTGAAGTGTCTATATTATTTCTACCACTGACTGTATGTCTCTATGACAATGTTTTTATACATTTTTCAAGAAATCTACAGATAAACATTGATGAGAAAAGTCCCTAAGCCAAATTCATACACCTCCTAATGGCTGTGGGCTGTACCTTCCTCCAAACAGTGACACCACCAAACCGTCTACTCTATAAATAATGATACAGAGACATGTATTTTGGCAGAAAGTTGTTAGCTATTTATTAATAAAACCTAATCATTCATAAAAACTGTAATCAACTGAGATTAAATAAGAAAGATAAAGAAAAAAGAGTATGGTGGCCAGAAAAAGAATGGCTAAAAACCTACATCAAACCCCAAGCTAATCAAACAAACCCAGCCAGTAACCCAAGCAAACTAAAAACCAAACCAAAATATCCACTCAGACCTTATACCTTGACTACCCACCCTGAATGGTGATGAGAAAAGTCCCTAAGCCAAATTCATACACCTCCTAATGGCTGTGGGCTGTACCTTCCTCCAAACAGTGACACCACCAAAACCACCTACTCTATAAATAATGACACAGAGACATGTACTTTGGCAGAAAGTTGTTAGCTATTTATTAATATAACCTAATTATTCATAAAAACTGTAATCAACTGAAATTAGATAATAAAGATAAAGAAAAAAGAGTATGGTGGCCAGAAAAAGAATGGCTAAAAACCTACGTCAAACCCCAAGCTAATCAAACAAACCCAGCCATTAACCCAAGCAAACTAAAAACCAAACCAAAATATCCACTCAGACCTTATACCTTGACTACCCACCCTGAATGGTGATGAAACTGCCCCCTGAAGGGTGGTCCAGCATATATAACAGTCAACGAAGGTGAGTGCACCTAAACAGCACCAAACCGACTAAAACTGTGAATACCAACTGAAACACAATGAACCAGCCGCTCTTTTCCACCAACAGTGAAGGCTCTACCTAAAGAGGCTTTTCACCACCACCATACCCCCAACCTACCGAATCGAAAGCCGAAAAAAGATCCTCCAGAAAGAGTACCAAACCCTCATCAGACAAGTGCACACCATCAGAATGAAAAAGTTAATCATATCAAAACCGGATCCTATCATGACGGACCACTGAACCACCATGAGCTAACACCCACTTCGCCACTGACAAATTCACATTTTTCCTGGCCTCATCAATAGGCCGACCATCAGGCACTCCTCGCCAACATAACCTTGGCACAATAAACAAGAAGATCAATGTGCAGTGAGGCCAAGCATCAGCAATACTATCCAAATCTCTCATCATAGCACAATGCAAATCCAGCGATGTTCTCTTTCCCAAATCATTGCCACCCAAGTGCACCAACAGAACCCTCGGATCCCCATGAGCCTGAGCTTGAACTAACAACCTCGCTTTAAGCTCTCACCATAACATACCACGCCAACCCAACCACCGAATTCCACGGATTTGTGGAAACCTCCTTGCCCCCTCCGAGACCATAAACCTGGATGACCAAAAAACAAAAGAGTGACCACCCACACTGCACACTCATCCTCTACCCATCCTAAAGCAAAGGAAAATAAATAAAACAGGTTAATAATTGTACGAAGAATGAACTAGCGCATGTATAAGAAAAAACAGGATGATCTGCCAAAAAGAAAAAGTTTCCTGAGTACCATGGCCCAGCCGTGCAAACATGAGTAGAGAGAGCACCACTTTCTGTCAAACTCAAAGTGACAGGCAGGCTACGCCCCATAAATATGCAAAACACGCTCCTAACCACACCCCTAACCACTCCTCCAACACTCCCACTTTTCATCCCCTTCTGCTGTGGTATTATATGAAATAAGCTTACAAATGAGTTATAAGCGTTGTTTAATCATTGAAAAGCCTCCTGTGTATTAACTCTTAGATGAAAACAGAAATTATTCCCCCTCACAGCGCTGGTAATCAGCTGCTCAACTCCAATCCCAGGTATACACCAACACCTGTAGTTAACACTGCACAAAAAAGAGATTTGGAGAGGAGTGTACAGCGCTGAAAAACCCTTAAAATCCGGATAGTGTCTATATATAGAACACAAAAAGGATTATTCTATCATTTGTACATAAAAATGGGCAGTAATACAAGCTCTAACAAATAGCTTAGTGGATAATTAGTGAAAAAGCATATGATATAGAGAGCATTAATTAGAGCAGTTGGTAATCGTTATGCAAACTTCTATCCTTTGTACATAAAATGGGCAGTAATACAAGCTCTAATAAATTGCTTAGTGGATAATTAGTGAAAAAGCATATGATATAAAGAGCATTAATTAGAGCAGTTGGTAATCGTTATGCAAACTTGATATCCAGCTGATTGTCAGTAGTGAGATCGGTTTAAACAGAATCTCTGTTTTTTGCTGTGCTCACTGTGAAACTGACACTCACTTTAAAAAAAACAATACCGTTCACTGAAAGGTATCTTTGTGTTCCTTAATCCCATCTGGTGTCATCAGGATTCAGGACTCCAACAGACCAATCACAAATGGATAAAAAGAAGTACCCCTTAGGGAATTTATTCACAAAGACGTAGCAAATTTTTCTTTAAAAAAGAAGGAGAACACGGAACGCATACCCGCTCCCAGACAGAGGCTGTGCTTCACCACTGAGATGTCCGGAATATCTCAGTCCGCTGTAACGGCAAACAGCCTCAGGCGTGCGGGTAAGTTGCGGCTTTCTCCTGGATCAGCTCCCACGTCACTACAGCATCTTCTGATGCTGATCCAGGTGAAAGCCGCAACTTACCCGCACGCCTGAGGCTGTTTGCCGTTACAGCGGACTGAGATATTCCGGACATCTCAGTGGTGAAGCACAGCCTCTGTCTGGGAGCGGGTATGCGTTCCGTGTTCTCCTTTTTTAAAGAAAAATTTGCTACGTCTTTGTGAATAAATTCCCTAAGGGGTACTTCTTTTTATCCATTTGTGATTGGTCTGTTGGAGTCCTGAATCCTGATGACACCAGATGGGATTAAGGAACACAAAGATACCTTTCAGTGAACGGTATTGGTTTTTTTAAAGTGAGTGTCAGTTTCACAGTGAGCACAGCAAAAAACAGAGATTCTGTTTAAACCGATCTCACTACTGACAATCAGCTGGATATCAAGTTTGCATAACGATTACCAACTGCTCTAATTAATGCTCTTTATATCATATGCTTTTTCACTAATTATCCACTAAGCAATTTATTAGAGCTTGTATTACTGCCCATTTTATGTACAAAGGATAGAAGTTTGCATAACGATTACCAACTGCTCTAATTAATGCTCTCTATATCATATGCTTTTTCACTAATTATCCACTAAGCTATTTGTTAGAGCTTGTATTACTGCCCATTTTTATGTACAAAGGATAGAATAATCCATTTTGTGTTCTATATATATACACTATCCGGATTTTAAGGGTTTTTCAGCGCTGTACACTCCTCTCCAAATCTCTTTTTTGTGCAGTATTAACTCTTAGATGTTGCATCAGTGTATATAATTTCCAATGATGAAATAAGCTTACAAATTATTTATAAGCATTGTTTAATCATTGAAAAGTCTCCTGTGTATTAACTCTTAAAAGTTACATCATTGTATATTATATCCAATTGATTTGTGTGTTGTTAATGCTTAGTTGTACCAGTAAATGTTATTTCCAATTGATTTATAAAATAAGCATGCATGCTATGAATGCTGTTTATTGGATTCTAGTTTGATATCTATAAAAGTGTGTTCTGCTATGCCTGCGAAAAAAGAAGCGCTGTGTTACGAGGGTCGGCTAACCAAAAAAAGCATATGAAGAATGCGTATTACACTGTATTAAACCCATAGCGGCGTTGATAAGTTTTATGCGTCTAATAAATATGTGTTTAAAAGTGGCGATATTAAAGAATGGCTGCAAAAACAAGATGCGTATACATTACATAAGCCGGTCAGGAAAAACTATAAAAGGAACATGATCTGCGTATCGGATATAAATCAATAATGGCACTGTGGATTAAATGTATCTAGCATTATTTCTGCACAAATAGTGATATCACACAAATTGTATGGGAATCTGTGACAGATAGGTGAATTCCAGCTATGAAGTTTGTGACAGATGGGTAAACCATTATTGACCAGTACACACAGAAAAGACAGCTGTGTGCATTAAGATATATCACTAAAACTGTTATATTTATTATGCTGTGTACATTGTTACATATGAGTAGTACATTATTGACCAGTACACACAGACAAGCCGTTTGTTTTAATTAAGAGTTGACTATAGGCTTGTGTATCTTTATTATGATTGTGTATTTTTACATATAGTTGAATGATCCACGCAAACAGGCAAGAAAGCTGCAGGGTAATTAAGTTCTGTTACTAGGGATATGAGAATTTATAAAGCTGTACAAATAGTCATGGATAAGTTATCTCATAATGTGTCATGCAAACAGATCCCAAAAACATAATGAGCTCACACAAGTTGTACGGGAATTTGCTTGTGACCGAAGGTTGAACTAATAGTGCTAACAGACATGACCAGGCATGTCTGGGCATTAATCAAGATCTATCACTAGTGCTATGAGAATTCAGGTTTGTAATTGATGTGTTGTCGGATGTAAAATTGCATACACGCTATGAATAATAATATATTATCAATTAGCAGCAGTTAGTGGTTAAGAGATATATAGAGAGAACCATTTTAACTGTGCTGCACTAACCCAACTAATAATAAGAATAATACTTAATTGATGTTTTATAGATGCTAACCTGTATTGATATTGCCTAATGGGGTTATAAAATGAACACATATAACAAATAGTACAAATCAGTAACATCATTCTACGTCATATAGGAACTAAAATGCTTTTATTATTTGACGAGCTAAATAATTTAAACATATTAATGCCGTTTCACTGACAAGCTGTATAGTTTTTTTTGAATGCTATGGATACATTAACAATATTTGTCAGACATGGATAAGCTATTCTATGTCTGTATGAATTCTTAGCAATCTGCCAGTCTTCCTATACTGCACAGATATAAAGTAGTGATGGCTTCTTGCTTTTTAACTCTAGGTAATAAAATTGTTGAAGTGTTATCAATAACTGCTTCCTATAACCAGAATGAATACTGGGGAATGAGATTCACAAATCCCCTCCTTTTCCACTATTTACGTGGATTTAATAATTTATATCCCGCAGTTATATTCTGCATGCATGTGTGGGGGTGAGGGTTACAATAGGCTGTTAATCCGTGCTGAATCACACCAGCACTCCTAGGTTATTACAAAACAGACTATGTCTGTGATTATAATACAGTTAATGTAGAGGTAAATTAGCTTTCTTATATATGAAGCACACCGATTGGCATGCTCCACTTGATTGTTATATGTTTAGCAAAAAAACATTTGACAAAAAAATATATACATATCTGGCAGCCTAAATGTAATAATATATTCCCTCTGCCCTCCTCCTATGGTCACATGTCATTATGCATAATCATCGCCAGGTAACACTTCTTTTGAATCTATTATTTGAAATGCAAGGCTATCACATATGTACGGTACATGGATGTATCAATTAGGAGCTTAAAGAACAGTGCATTAGCATTAGCAGCGCACGGCTAAACCAATGCGCATTTCGCTCTTTGTTAGAGCTTCTTCTGGGCCCAGTTGTGGCAGTACCCACACATTCCTAGGAAAGTGCGACTCTGTTGCTGAGTTTGTGGCAGAGTCATGTCGCGAATCGCCTGTATTCTATCAGCGGTGAGGTGTCTCAGTCCTTGTGTCAAGCAATGTCCCAAATATTTTACCTTGGTGTGGTATAACTGCAACTTATCCTTTGAAACATTGTGTCCCATATCAGAAAGGTGAAACAAAAGCTGTTTCGTGTCTTTCAAGGACGATTCGAGTGAATCAGAACACAGCAGTAAGTTATCTACATACTGTATTAATACTGACCCGCTCTCAGGTTGAAAGGATTGTAAACAGTCATGCAAAGCCTGTGAGAAAATACTTGGGCTGTCAATGAAACCTTGTGGTAAGCGAGTCCAGGTGTACTGTACTCCTCTGTATGTGAATGCAAACAAGTATTGGCTGTCAGGGTGCTGAGGGACCGAAAAGAAAGCGGAGCAGAGGTCAATAACAGTGAAAAATTTTGCAGTGGGAGGGATTTGCATAAGGATGACAGCTGGATTTGGCACTACTGGGAATTGGCTCTCAACTATTTTGTTGATCCCCCTTAGATCCTGCACTAGCCTGTAACCCCTCCCCCCACTCTTTTTCACAGGGAAGATGGGACTATTGGCAGTGCTGGACGTCCTAACCAGAATGCCCTGTTGTAGCAAGCGCTCTATTACTGGGTACACTCCTAACTCCACCTCTGGCTTCAGAGGATATTGTGGAATTTTTGGAGCTATCCTACCATCTTTTACTTGAACTACTACAGGAGCTACATTTGCCATCAATCCAGTGTCTTGTCCATCCTTGGTCCAAATTGACTCCGGTATCTGGGAGATCATTTCCTCTACCTTGGATGGACACCTGTCTGTAACAGCAGTGTGTGACATTAACCTTTGAGGGGAGTCTAGCATATCCTGCACTTCCTGAGCGTGATTCTCGGGTATATCTAAGAAAACACCTTCAGGAGTACAATATATGACACACCATTTTACACAGTAAATCTCTCCCAAGTAGATTAGTCGGAGCTGATGCAGCTAGCAAAAAGGAGTGCTTGGTCTGCAAAGGCCCTATCGTGATCTCTGCGGGTTTACTTAAAGGGTAGTGTTGTACTACTCCTGTTACTCCCATTGCTGGAATTGTTTTACCCGAGGTCTTCATACCCACCGTTGAATTTAACACTGACTTGGCCTCCCCCGTATGTACAAGGAAAGGTAGTGATCTGCCAACTACATCAATTGTGATCTCAGGTTCACTTCCAAGGCTTTTCCATGCTAGCCTTACCTTTGCAAGAGATGGTCTCGTCAAACAAACCAGATCGGATTTCGCACACTGATGAGTCCGAACTGGCATTTGAGAGACTCAAACAGTGCCTCTCACAGGCACCAGCATTAGGTATGCCAGATTATGGGAAACCCTTTGAACTGTACGGCACGGAGAGTGCTGGGTGTGCGGCAGGTGTTTTAACCCAGAAACATGGTGATGCCAGCAGGCCGGTAGCCTACTACAGCGCTCAGCTAGACAACGTAGCACGATCCCTCCCCACATGCTTGCGAAGTGTTGCAGCGATAGCATTGCTAGTAAGTAAAAGCGAAGATGTAGTGTTAGGTCACATCCTGACCATCCATACACCTCATGCAGTGTCAGCCTTACTAAATTCTGCCCAAACCAGACACATCTCATCAGCACGGTTTACAAGGTGGGAATTAGCACTAATGGCCCCTGTAAACATCACCATAAGGAGATGCAGCGCACTAAATCCTGCAACGTATCTCCCAGGTGTGCCTGGACAGGCACAAAGGGTGGGGGATGAGAGTGATGGTGAAGGAGGATTTAGTACAAACACTGACACACATGATTGTATGGAATATTTGACCCAAAATTTAACTGCAAGGGCCGACATCAGTGACAACCCACTGGAACGTGTAGATTTTACCTTTTACACTGATGGTAGTTGCCACAGACAGACGGACTCGGGAGACTTGTGTACTGGATACGCAGTCGTAGATGACAAAGGTACCATAGAAGCGGAACCCCTGGGCCCACCTTTCTCAGCACAAGTTGCTGAGCTGGTAGCCCTAACCAGAGCATGTGAATTGGCTAAGGGTAAGTCAGCCAATATCTACATGGATTCTAGGTATGCCTTTGGAGAAGTGCATGATTTCGGGGCCCTATGGCACCCCAGAAATTTCATGACGGCAGCTGGCACACCCGTGGCACATGCGACCCACATCAAAAGACTTCTAGCAGCGAAACAGGAACCTGACAGAGTGGCTGTTATCAAGTATAAAGCCCACACATACAGCCAAGACTCAGTGTCACTTGGCAACAGCCGGGCAGACGAAGCTGCTAAATCAGCAGCCAGCACCCCCATACAGACAGACATCACACAACTGATGGTATTCAAAACCGTCAACACACAGAAATTGAGTGAAATGCAAAATTTGTGTTCCCCACAGGAAAAGGCAGTCTGGAGGTCAAAAGGATATGGCCAGGAGTCCTCAGGACTCTGGACAGATGGACAGGGTAAGCCATTGGCACCCAGAGCATACCTTCCAAGTTTAGCTGAGGCGGCACATGACCCATCTAGGCAAAGAAGGTATGTGCAAGTTGGTAAGAGCCTACTCGTGCACGCCAGGATTTTCTTCCCATGCGGGTAAGAGGGCAATGACATGCCTCACCTGCTTGAGGAAGAATATTGGAAAGGCAATACCAACAGAACCATCCCATATCCTGCCAACAGATGGCCCTTTTCAGGTGACACAAATTGATTTCATACAATTGCCACCTTGTAGAAACTTAAAGTATGTATTGGTTTGTATCGATGTGTTTTCAAATTGGGTAGAAGCGTTCCCCGCTGCCACAAATACTGCTGTGTTTACTGCAAAGAAAATTGTGCAGGAATTTGTGTGTAGGTATGGTATCCCTAGGATAATTGAAAGTGATAGGGGTACCCATTTTACAGGTGAAGTCTTTCAGGTAATGTGCAAATTAATGGGAATTAAAAGTAAGCTGCATACTCCATACCGCCCACAGGCGAGTGCGAAAGTGGAAAAAGTAAACAGCAGTATTAAGAACAAGTTGAGCAAAGTGATGGCTGAAACTGGATTTTTGTGGCCAGAAGCTTTGCCACTTGTATTGTACAGCATCAGAACCACTCCCAGGTCCCCTCTTAATCTGTCACCCTTTGAGATTGTTTTTGGTCGACAACCCCATGTAATGATTGACCCCCAGGATGATTTGAAATGTAACAATGAAGTAACTGTAAAGTATTTAGTTAAGATGAGCAAGCAGTTGAGGAATCAAAATAGCAATCTAAAGCTTGTGATTCCTGATCTGCCAGACAGTAATTGCCATGACATTGAACCTGGGGATTATGTAATGATTCGGAATTTTCTACGCTCAGGTTGCCTGATTGACCGGTGGGAAGGACCGTACCAAGTCTTACTAACCAGCACGACAGCATTGAAGGTTGCCGAAAGAGAGACTTGGGTCCACTCGTCCCACTGTAAGAAGATCGCTGACCCAGAGAAAGCCCGTGACAAAGAACAGAGTGTGGAGGAAACCATATCACTGGAGTGTCTGTTTCGGGAAGGTTGAGAGGCAGGACTGTTGTCACGGCACCTGAGCACAGAGATCTACAGGATCAGAGGCGGTTGTCGCGCCAGTTTTCTTTCCCTCCTAACTATTTTCTTTACCCCCATTACCACTTTTTCTTTCTCCTCTTGCAAGATGGACTTGCCCCAAGAGACTGCATTCCGTGTTTTCCTGTTGACCCTGTTGTTGACCAGAGCAGTCTATTTCGGTGAGAGTACCAGAGAGGTCGAGAAAGGATCTGGAATGGGTTATGATGACAAGGATGTATTCGTAGAATTCCAAGAGCAACACAATCACCGAGCAAAGGCGAGTATCAGAAAACTATCTGGTAGCCATGACACTAGGAGACATTGTGAAGGATTGTTAGCTGAAGAGAATTGTATTTGTAGGAATTGCGACAACATAGTTGAGGACGGGTGCATCCAGAGATGTCAGTCCAACCTTAATATCAACATGGACCGACATCCATTGAGTGACTATCACTCATTAGTGGGTAGGGTTTTAAACCAAACAGAATGCTGGGTGTGCTCACAAGTACCTCAAGGTCATAGAAAGTCAGGACTAGTGCCATATTCTTTAACAATAGATGAGGTACTTGAATTAAGGGGTGGGAGACCAGTGGACCAGAAATTTAATATTTCTAGGCCTCCTAGTTTGAAGCTCCACCAATATCATGTGGATAGGTCCTTAGTATGTTTTAACATTTCCAATCCCCAAAAGCCGGGAAATTGGGAAGTGACATGGAACGACCAAACCATGACATTCTTACACAGAGCCGATAGAATGCCCATAGATTCAGAGCTTATACTCCAAATAGCCGACGGTGGGAGATATTTTCAGTATAGGTACACTTTAGTAAATAGGACCATGCGAGTTGGAGAAGTATCACCAGGATACTGTGCGCATATCATACAGCCTGGTACGTGTACTGAACAAATGAGAGAGTTAGGGATAGGATTTTTCACCTGGAAGGTTTGCAATATGGTGATGTCATATTCAGTCCCATATATTCTCCCCGATGATGCATATTTCATATGTGGGAGGAAGGCTTATAAGTGGCTTGCCCCAAACTCAGAGGGATTGTGTTACATTGGAAGAGTGTTGCCAGAAGTAATGGCCATTACCCATGATTAAATGAAAGACGTTCACCGCAATGCTCAAGCTCCTTACACTCACACTCACTACGAACACATTGTTAAGAGACACCTTATAGATAGGACAGAGCACGCAGTCTCTGAATTGATCCACAAATCCACCGGGATTCAACTCCTACTCGCGCTAGATATCACCCGTACCGCCAGAGGAGTTATAAATTTTAGGTATATTACGGCGCTAGCGAACCTGATAGACAATATCACTGAGATGTATGATGACACCTTCAGGTATACCGGGAGGGAATTGCAAGCTTACAAAACGGAGCTGATCCAGCACAGGATGGTTCTCAATTACATCACAGCTGTGACAGGCGGGTATTGTGTCACCCTAGCAACTCTGTATGGTGTAAAGTGCTGTACATATATCACGAACAGCACTGATGACCCAACCGAGGTCAAAGACCAAAAGATGGACGATATCTTGCAATTGAAGTGGGAGTTCCAAAGGAGACACAACCTTACCCTTACTGCTGTGGGTAATGAACTGACCGGCTTGGTTTCATGGTTAAACCCATGCAATTGGTTCTCAGGTTTAGGAGAATGGGCTCAAAATGTTATCGTTAATGTAGGGACATTTCTCCTTTGTATCCTAGGAGTTGTCATAATGATTGGTTTGATATTCAGATGTGTTCGAATTTTAATGAATTGCAAGCGCAGTACCAAATTGATGAGTTTGAGGAGCGAGGGCATTGTTACAACAACTGGTTTAATTTATGACCCATCAATTGAGACAATGTTGTGATAAGACATGATTCCACGGTCCGTTTCTTTCACCCGTTTCTCCTTTCTTTTCTCCAAGGAAAAAAAAGACACCCACTCAGAAGAAGATTTTGTTGCACCATTGATGCTACAGACCATTGATGAACTTTTTCACAGACATTTGATGAACTTTTAGAGACTTTAACTTTCTATGGACACTTGAAAAACTTTGCTTGCCACCCACAGCAAAGATACATCTATCCGGACAAGACTTCAACAGACATCCAAGGACAATTACACATTATCATATGAATGTATTTATAACACATGCCTTATCTTCATCTCTGCAATCTTCAGGAAGTGACACACATAGTCGACAGGTGATATAGGTACATATATTAGCACTCACATATTTTCCCCCTCCATGTATCATCAACTAATGTGCACCCCAAAAAGCCGAAAAGAGCTCGGTAGTGTTTGTTAGCTTACTTACAGACCCTTAATACGGAATAAGAATGATTTAATGTATACTTCGCAATACCTCAAAGCTTACTTAGAACATGTATGGCACGATGATACATGACCCCTCAGACATGAATTTCATACATACATGCTTTTTCTATCCCACTAGGTCATACATTTCCCACCTTCTCCTCTCCTCCCTACACCCAATCATTTATAGGTATTACATTGTATTATATATTTTACTGCTTAATTGTTTAGATAGTGGTAGTTATTGTAGACTGCCAAAGGGTGGACTGTCAAAGTTGAAAAATATCATGATGCATATGACTTGTACTAATGTCTCATGCATGTGCGCGCTGCTCGTGCACTCAGTCCGCCGTACGTGCACACATCCGCAAGTTGCGTAATATCGCTCCGGCGATCGTGCGCATAATGTGGGTATTTACGGCGGAGTTTGTGAGCATGTAGCGTGCGACTCGATTGTAGCATATTTAACCCATATATTGCATTTTGTAGTTAATATTCCTCTAGACTATGTCAGCGAGTATGTTTAGTTTAAACTGTTCCTGGACAGAGAGATTCCTCTTTGCATGATAGGAAGGGTCAGACAAAGGTTGAACAGTGGTGTCTAGTAGCCAGCTGTAGGGTATTTTAAGGGTAACATTCCGATGTTAGTTAGGAAAGGATCACTCGCTCCTGCGTATAGTTATGTACAGAAATAGATTATGAACATTAACTGTATTTGCTGTAAATTACACATGCGGCGGGAATCCTGAGGATACCTCCCACCAGAGCAGTTGGGGAAAGACACAGCCCACCTGTTTAAATCCACCCATGACCTTTTGTTATAATGCAGAGACACATCCCTGTGTCCAATGAACAATGAGATTACTGGTACCATTGTATTGTGAATGTATGTTGTGTATATAAAGACCACTGTTGCCTGGCCAGACTATCTATCTCTGAAGGCTTTCTACCTGATAAGCTGAGGACTGGACTCCAGGTCACGCTTGCGAAAGATTCCCTACGTATGTATTATTCTCTGTAGCGATTATTCTCTGTTATTGTTATTCTGTTAGATTTCTATGTTAGTTTGTAGTGTATAATTTGTACTGTTTCCCCCTTTTATTCTGAATAATCCACGGCAATGTTAGAGCTGCTGCGGTTATAACCAAATTCGGTGTTGTGTCTTCACTTTCCTGAGAAGGGCTCTCTCAGCGTCACAAATCGCTCAAACAGCATATACATTGTTAAGGTTGTTAAGCATTACATCATTACAGTATTTGGTTACTAAGGTTTAGAGTATAAGCATAGTCATACAGTGTTTTATAATAAGGTTTTAAGGTTATCAACTGTGTGTGCGCCCGCTGTGTGTATTCCGTACACTCAGCGCAGTGTGTGTACGCCACTTGCGTACCACGTACGGTACTCTGTACACAAATAGCGTGCAAAGTGCGTAACACGTGCACGTGGTATAGCGGCCATAGCGCCTCAACGGTAATGGTATATAGCTTTATGTTTAAAGATAATAATTGACATTATCACTCCGATACCGCAACCCAACTGTTACATTTTGTGGGGTATCCACGCCACTTGACTAACGCGTATTTTTGACCTCTGACCGTCTTATTTTTTAAAATCTTTTCCACTTTGTAAATTCTTTTATAGTTTTTGGGTATGCTTTGAAGTTCTTCGGGGTAAAAACTACCTGTTATAACTTCACCGTGTAGATCTGTCAACTTATAAAGCGGATTAAGACCTTTAGTGTTCACACTCTGTATGACAAATATTTCCTCGGAATAATTCTCTTCGTAACCTTTCTGAAATATATCCTTATATTTGGATATGCGCACGTGTTCACCGATGGATAAACGCGATGCCTGTTTACTGGCTTTAAAGTAATCTCCGTACACCGTCTTGAAAATCCTCAAAGCGTTAGAGGGCTTCACTTCACACGGTGCACACTTAATCGTTCTGTGGTACGTATTATTATAGCTGTATATAAAGTCCTGTAAAACATCTATATATCTGTAAGTATTCTTCGCTGTGAAATAGCGCCACATCCGTGTTTTTAAAGTTCTATTAAAGCGTTCTGTGACAGCCGTCTTTGCGTCGTTATTAGTCATAAAATTATGTATATTGTATTTTTCTAACACTTTTTTAAGGTTTTGTTTAGAAACTCTTTACCGCAGTCGGTTTGTAGCTTCTTTGGTACACAACCCTGCTGAAATATTTATTCAAAAGCATTAGCGTTGGATGTAGTGTTCTTAGTCATTATGCTTTCAGCCCATGCTCTCTTACTGAAAATATCGATGATGGTTAGTATGTACTTTAATCCATTGTTGTACTTTGCAAGATCTATGAGCGAAACCAAGTCTCATTGCCATTGATGATTTATATCCGATACGCAGATCATGTTCCTTTTATAGCTTTTCCTGACCGGCTTATGTAATGTATGCGCATCTTGTTTTTGCAGCCATTCATTAATATCGCCACTTTTAAACACAGATTTATTAGATGTATAAAACGTATCAACGCCGCTATAACTCCCTGGGTTTAATACGGTGTAATACGCATTCTTCATATGCTTTTTTCGGTTAGCCGAGCGTCGCAGCACAATGCTTCTTTTGTCCGTAGGCATAGCAGAACACACTTTTATAGATATCACACTCAAATCCAATAAACAGCATTCATAGCATGCATGCTTATTTTATAAATCAATTGGAAATAACATTCACTGGTGCAACTAAGCATTAACAACACACAAATCGATTGTAAATAATATACAATGATGTAATATCTAAGAGTTAATACACAGGAGGCTTCTCAATGATAAAACAATGCTTATAAATCATTTGTAAGCTTATTTAATCATTGGAAATTATATACACTGATGCAACATCTAAGCGTTAATACGCAGGAGGCTTTTCAATGATTGAACAATGCTTATAACTCATTTCTAAGCTTATTTCATATAAAACCACATAAGAAGGGGATGAAAAGTGGGAGTGTCAGAGGAGTGGTTAGGGGTATGGTTGGAGGCGTGTTTTGCATATTTAGGGGCGCAACCCACCTGTCACTTTGAGTTTGACAGAAGTGGTGCACTCTCTACTAACATGCTTCAGGCCAATCGAAGCAACATAAAGACACATTGGGGAAAGGAAAAGCAATAAAAAATAAAAATAAATCTGGATGAAATGAGGGGGGTCGGGGGGGGGGCAACACAGGTAAACTCGGCTGGAGGTGAAACTTAAAAACCTGCTGAGGGACTTTTAATTAGAATCCAATCAGCCGAATTAAGGTAATATTAAGCCGAATTCAGCCTGTCAGCAATGTAAAAAATTGTGAAAGAACTCCAGACCCCCACTGTCAACAGTGGCAAGTAACTAATCACCGAGTAGGAAGTGTTATGCACACCAGTGCCAGCAGGAATGTACTGGTGTCTGAACGGAGGGGGATGCAAAACAAATGAACTCACAGACAGACGGGGGAATATGACATTACATACACGGAAGGTGATAGGGTAACAAAATAAACACAAAGTGAACAGAGAAGCCCAAAGGCTAAGAAACTGGGTGTCTCCCTAGTATTAGGAATGCTAAGATGGAAAGAAGCGAGATGTTGTGATTTAATACGTAGAGAACACGAAATGCTGTTGCTAAGGGCAACAGCAAAACCCTAAAGGGTTACCAACGGGTGTGGCAGTAAACTCCTTGGTCAGAGATGGAATAATAGACACAAGGAGAGTCTCCACAATCCTAGTCCTCACTTGCAGTGCACTGGTTCAGCTTACTGCCACTAAACTGACACCTGAACACCTTGCACAGTGAGAAAGGATTTCGGCAGGCAAGTCTGAGAATACAGCCGCAAACTTGCTAGGTTCACAGAGTAGCAAAAGAACCCCAGCAGGTTAAATGACTGACTCCAGTCTTACTGCTAGGTCTGGATTGGCAGAGTGTAGTACCAAATCCCAAGGCCTATTTGCAGTAAGCAACAAACAAATACAAAGTTACACAGTACTAGCTAACTTTCAGGAACTGACTAACCAACAAAGATTCAGCAGCATCTGCCTAACCTGAGAAGAGGGTTTATATAGCAGGTGCTGTCCACGCCCCACTCAGACCTCACAGACTGTGAGCACAAAAACCAGCACCGGATCCCCTGCCGTGCACAGAGCCTGTAACCACTGCACAGCAAAAGACCCGAACCGGAGTATTAGCTACGCTCAGGTTACTCCGCTAGCACTTGTCTCCCGGTTGCCATGACGACGTGGCAGCACAGAGCAGGAGACCCTAACAGGAAGGACAGGGGATGACAAACAGTAACACACAATAACGAACTCAACAGATTCGACAATCAACTTGATTAAACGATTACAAAACTACTAAAATCAAACCGAAACACGGGGCCAAATATAACGCTTGTAGCTGGAAGATTTCCAGTGCCCCAACAACTGGATCTCGCTGATGGAAAACCCAACAGACGCAGCTGACGTAGCAGCACTGATCCTAAACGAATGCATCCCGAAAGTCTTGGGTGAAAGGCCAACACTGATCAAACAACGACTTAACATCCAACGAAATTGATATTTCATCAGTGGCAACCCATCATAATGCAGCAGCCAAGAACCATCCGAGGAGGGCCGAACCGCTAAATAGTGGGCAGCCAACGCCACCGGACAAACCCGACCATCCAAGTACAAAACCATCGTGACCCACTGACCTCTTCCCAACTGGTCAGTCTTGGATCACCGCAGTATCCACAGTAAAGACCTCTCACCCACCACATCTTCCCTAAGTATGAGCGAATCTGCCCACCTAGAGGACGCAACCAACTCCGACACACAAAAGGCCCCATGATATGCCATGGAAAAAGCCAACCCGAACAACAGCGCCTCGAAAAACGAAGAAGCTACTTCTGCAACCGCTCCTATGATTACTGCAGGAGTCCTGCATCAATCGGACGCCCCCTGTCTGGTGGCGGAGGTGGCAGACGTGCCCACCCTTTAAGAGCCTTAGCCAAAAGGAAGCTCTTCGTAACATTAGGGAGACCCTTTAACTTGGTAAAAAATGAAATCCCCGCTAGGTACCACGACACTACAGCTCTAGATCTACCAGAGACATAGAGTTGCCATATAAAAGAAAGCATCAGCCAATGCCAGCTCATACCTTCATGCCCCGGTCCATGGGTAAACTCTTCCCACTCACTCCAAGCCTGAGTGTAAGCCTTGAGAATAGTCGGGGCGATTGACTGTATCAGGCATGTGAGATCGGATTGCCGGAAATTAGGGGGTGCCTGTGCGCACCAGGCACCCCCCTCCCCCTGTGCACGCCTATGAAAACCATGTTGCACTGCAGGGGGGCAGATGTAACATGTGCAGAGAGAGTTAGATTTGGGTGCTGTGTGTTCAAACTGAAATCTAAATTGCATTGCAGTGTAAAAATAAAGCAGCCAGTATTTATCCTGCACAGAAACAAAATAACCCACCCAAATCTAACTCTCTCTGCAAATGTTATATCTGCCCCCCCCCCCCTCCCCCCGAGCATTGCACACGCTAAGCCGCCAATCTCTTGGAGTGAATCTTAGCTTAGCAGGATAGCGAACGAAAGATTTGCAAAATAGCGAAAATAAATTTCTTAGCAGTTTCTGAGTAGCTCCAGACCTACTCACAAATAACGATCAGTTCAGGCCGTTTCGTTCCTGGTTTGACGTCACACACATGCCCAGCGTCTGGCCAACCACTCCCCCGTTTCTCCAGACACTCCCGCGTTTTTGCCTGACACGCCTGCGTTTTTCCGCACACTCCCAGAAAACGGCCAGTTTCCGCCCAGAAACACCCACTTCCTGTCAATCACACTCCGATCACTTCAACGATGAAAAATCTTCGTTCTGCCGTGAGTAAATCTACTAAGTTCTTAGTAAAATTACATTTTTGCCTTAATCGCTCCATAGCAAAAATCGGCAATGAGCAAATGAGGGCCATGGTTTTGATCATTAGCTAACAAATTTGCTGCTGCGATCAGGTCTGAATTAGGCCCAAAGTCACATAAATAGACCGATCAAATCATGGTATATGCCTGAATTTGCAAACCATTACTGTATCTCACATAACAGTATGTAAACTGTGTATAAACCACACATATGGAAGCACTCAGATGTCAGGTAAGTGTCATATTTGACCCATTTACAGGTAAGTTTCAAATATTTGGCAGACACATTAGGGCTCTTAATGAAGAGAAATTTAAAACTGAAAAAAACCTAGATATTATTCTGATTTATTCTTGTAGACCCTCCATTCAGTCTGCTCAGAAAGCTGTCCATCAGGATTCAGAAAATCTGTTCGGAAAGGAGAACCTGTCTGTTGTCATGACTGTGTTCCTTGTTCAGCAGGAGAGATCTCAAACATGACTGGTGCGTACAGTAGATATGACCCAACCATCTAGAACAGGCATTCCCAACCACGGTCCTCAAGGCACACCAACAATGCATGTTTTAGTGATATCCAGGCTTCAGCACAGGTGACTTAATTATTAGCTCAGTTATTTTGATTTAACCATCTGTGCTGCAGCCTGGATATCACTAAAACCTGCACTGTTGGTGTGCATTGAGGACCGCGGTTGGGAATGCCTGATCTAGAATCTGAATCTGGGCAACCTGAGGTTTAACTGGGAAAATGTTGAGATCAATGTTAAATACAGTACTTTATGTACAGTGCTTGTAGCCAGTGCTTAAAGTGGTCCGAGAGAAGTGGTGGAACTCACCCCCCCCCCCCCCCTCACCCCTGGGGGTGCCATGCCCCTAGCCCCTCCCACCTGGAAGATGCCCCACTCCTTCCAGTATGTTAATTGTTTTTGCATTTGGACTTGATTTGGGCCACTGAAGTCAGAAGCTCAGGGCTGACTCTGGATGCTAGGGGCAACTCATTTCACATTTGAGCTGTTTGTTTGCTCTTATTTGGAGGGTGAGAATGCCATATTATTTCTTATTTATTCCATATAAAAACTTTGAAGTTATTCAGTCTACACCAGAGGTTCTCAAACCTGGTCCTCGTGGGCCCACACAGTGCATGTTTTGCAGGTAACCCAGCAGGTGCACAGGTGTATTAATTACTCACTGACACATTTTAAAAGGTCCACAGGTGGAGCTAATTATTTCACTTCTGATTCTGTGAGGAGACCTGCAAAACATGCACTGTGTGGGCCCACGAGGACCAAGCTTGAGAACCTCTGGTCTATACGCTAGATGTATAAATGATTAATTCAACTGCATGCATGAACTGACTAGTGGGTTACATATGTATATACTAGGTGCTTCATCGCGCCCTACGGGCGCTCTTCACACCGTCGGAAAGGGGCTACGCCCCCTTAACCCCTGCACGCCTTTCTGGGGTTCAATATATGGAGTATTACCTGCATTCCTAGTTTTGTTAGTGTTTGAATATTGCACAATGAAAGGGCGTCCGATGGTGTAGGGGGCGTAGTCCCTTGCAACAGGAAGGGGTTTGGGGAGTGGGGACCGCGGATGGGGGAGGGGGTATGAAGGCGCTGTGAGTGGGGTAGGAGCAGGGGTGTCGCAGGTGGGGGATGGCAGCTGCAGGGCTGTTGCGGATGGAGGAGGGGTTCCGATGGCGCTGCAGATAGGGAAGGGGTGGGTGCGGGTGTGCAGTGGATGGGGGAGGTGTCCAGGGGGCGCGGTGGGTGGGGGAGGGGTGAATGCGGGGGTAACGTGGGTGGGGGAGTGGCGGGTGCAGTGCTGTTGCGAATGGTGTAGGCGATGCGGATTGGCAAGGTGGGTGGGGTAGGGGATCCAAAGGTGCAGCGGGCGGGGGAGAGCCAGATGCGGGGTGTGGAGGATGGGGGAGGGGCTGCTGCAGATGGGGGAGGGGTTTGGAAGACACTGCGGGTGGGGTAGGGGGTCCGAAGGCGCAGTGGGTGGGGGTGCCACGGGTGGTGGAGGGGCAGGTGCGGGGGATGGGGAGAGGTCCAGGGGCGCTGCAGGTGGTGGAGGGGCAGATATCAGTGCACATAGTCTCTGTGGTAGTTAGTGAGGGTTGGTGATGGTGTGAGAGGGGTGAAGGCCAGTACACAGACAGGCAGTTAGAGAGCAGGATGAGGGTGACAGGGCATAGTGACGGGGAGTACTTAGCAGATATAGGGGTGGGCTACAGGTGTGATGTCACAGTGTGTGTACCTTTGCTCTCATATGTGAGGTATGTGTGAGGTATGTGTGAGGTATGTGTGAGGTATGGATGTGCAGGTCGTGGTGGCCACTAACCTCCAGGCTGCTGCTGTGAGATCGTGACTGCAGAGGGAGGGAGCTCAGACCCAGCAGCAATGGGTCGTGGTCAGCATTCCTTCCTGGCCCCGTTCCGCCGCACACTGTCCGCCCCGTCTGACAGGCGTCATTCCTCCATCCTGCATGGCAGCGTCAGCTGCTGTGATCGCGGAGCATAGGTAAGCGTCCGGAGCCCTGTGGGCGGGCAGGCATGGTGTTTCCCTGGAGAGGTGCGGCGCGCGTCCTTAGGCTGCAGACGGAGGGAGCTCCGGCCCAGCAGCAATGTTGATTAGTGCGTGTCCCGTCCTGGCGCTGTCCCGCTGCACATGCTCCGCACCGCTTGCCGCTGAGCATGGCAGCCCTTGTCTGTATGCTGCAGATGCTGATCTAGCGGTGCCTGAGCTAGCGCCCTCTCCTTGGGGTGTGGGTGTCAGGCGGCAGGTATGGTGTGTAGGTGGGAGAGGAGCTGCGGGCGGCGACTCGCTGCCTGCAAGTACCCTCCATATCAGCGCTGTTCCGCTCCCTGCAGATAGTGTCAGTGGCCGTGGTGTACTTTTGCTACTGGTGGCCAGGGCCGGTGCTAGGGTGTTCGGCGCCCCCCTGCAAACTATGAATTTTGCGCCCTCCCATATTCCTTTGTTGTGCATCGGGAAAAGTGGTGTGGTCTCACAACTAAGGGGCATGGCCACACAATAGTACCCCCATTTAAAATTACGCCACAATGTAGCACAATCTTATTCATCTTATACGTAATACCCCACCCGTAGTAGTAGCGTCCTTATACGTAATGCCCCACCCGTAGTAGTAGCGTCCATATACGTAATGCCCCCCCAATAGTAGTAGTGTCCTTATACATAATGCCCCCCCAGTAGTAGTAGCAGTTATATGTAATGCTCCCCAACAGTAATAGTAGCGTCCTTATACATAATGCCCCCCAGTAGTAGTAGCATCCTTATACATAATGCCCCCCCCAGTAGTAGTAGCATCCTTATACATAATGCCCCCCCCAGTAGTAGTAGCGTCCTAATACATAATGCCCCCCCAATAGTAGTAGTGTCCTTATACATAATGCCCCCCCAGTAGTAGTAGCAGTTATATGTAATGCCCCACAACAGTAATAGTAGCATCCTTATACGTAATGCCCCACCCGTAGTAGTAGCGTCCTTATACGTAATGCCCCCCAGTAGTAGTAGCAGTTATATGTAATGCCCCCCAACAGTAATAGTAGCGTCCTTACACGTAATGCCACCCCTGTAGTAGTAGCATCCTTATACATAATGTGCCCCCAGTAGTAGTACCGTCCTTATACATAATGCCCCCCCAGTAGTAGTAGCATCCTTACATGTAATGCCCTCCCAGTAGTAGTAGCACCGTCCTTATACATAATGCCCCCCAGAAGTAATAGAGTCCTTATACATAATGCCCCCCCAGTAGTAGCGTCCTTATATGTAACGCCCCCCAGTATTAGTAGCCTCCTTATACGTAACGTCCCCCTATAGTAGTATCGTCCTTATACATAATGCCCCCCCATAATAGTAGCGTCCTTATACGTAATGCCCCCCCTATAGTAGTAGCGTCCTTATACGTAATGCCCCCCCATAGTAGTAGCGTCCTTATACGTAATGCCCCCCCTATATTAGTAGCGTCCTTGCATGTAATGGCCCCCCCAGCAGTGGCGTCCATAAAGTGCGCACACACAGACATACCTCACACACACACAATTCACACATATATACATACACACACACACACACACACACACACACACCCCACTATATACACACACACACACACACACACACACACACACACTATATACACACACACACACATTGCTCTCTCACCCTCCACTTACCAAGTCTGGCTGGCCGTCACTGCAATGCTGATTCCACCATTGTTCAGCTGTCTGGTCCCGTGTAGCTCTGCCCCTCTATTCCGTGTAGCTCCGCCCCCTTTTTGGGACCCGCACTGCACAGCACACAGCCCGCTTTCATAGGTGATTGGGGGGGTGGGGGGGGGGGACAGGCACAGCAGCCGGCAGCCTCACCTCCTATACTGTAAGGTAGGGTCTTGCACCTGACTGCTGCTGGCACTGGGTATGGGGTAGCTCCCTGCAGCAGATGCAGTTGACTCCGCCCAGCTCTGTGACTCCGCCCAGCGTTACGAGCACAGAGTCACAGATTAAGGCAAATATATAGGAGATTGCAGCTGGCCTGGCAAAGTTCCAAATCAACTTTATCACTCAGCTGGCCAGCCATATTTTCTAAGTAAATTATGGACCTGGTGATAGATTTTCAACAACTGTATTATTAAGCAGCAAAACAAAAATCCTCTATGTTGACATATATGCACATTGCTAGCCATCTCCTTTACAGCATCTCCTATATAATAGCCCAGATCTGTCACTCTGTGACTGTGTGGATAATGCTGGGTGTGGTTAGGAGCTCTTATTGGGTTAGCAGCAGGTATATCACACCCAGTCCACAGCTGATTGGGTGAGAAATGCCATCCCACACAGGTTACATCCAATGGGAGGCTCTGCCCTTTGGCTGCTGTGTGTTCCCAGAGCAGGATTAACAATGGGGTTGATGGAGCTGCAGCTCCAGGTCCACAACCCAAAATAGGCCCACTGTATCTGCAGCAACATACCCTCCAACAATTTTACACATAAAAATCACAACAAAACCGAAAAGTTTTCCTAGACTATCAATGGAAGTTTGGAGAGCCAAAAATCAGTACAGACCATAAAAAAAGGTACTGTACCTGCCAAAAAGGTACAGTTGGAGGGTATGCCACTGCATCTGCAGCAAGTCTCTGCGCTGTAGATAGGGGGGGGGGGGAATCCTTTCACTGCAGCGTCCTATGTCCTGCTGACAGTCCGCGTGCCCCCTCCGGCATCAACATTCCCCACTCCCTAGCCGCGGCGCAGGTGGAACAAAAGCATCTGCTGCCACCGGCATAGATGTGTATGAAAGCGGTGCAGCGGAAGGCTTTCATTGTCCTCCCTGCACCGCATACTCTCTGAGCCCCGGAGCCTCCTCTGCGTGTGATGTCACAGAAGTCCCTGACTCTGCAACACAGCACCTGGGCTGCCGGCCTGGAAGCCCTGAGATGGCTAATGTAACGGATAGAGTGGGTGATATCGCGGAGGTTAATGTCTGTACGCTGAATCAATGTAAAAGGTGACAGTGCTGTGCAGTGCAGTGAGTGTGCAGTGTCACTGACACCGCACAGCAATCTCACCTTTTACATTGATCCAGTGAGTCAGTCAGTTCTGGCAGCCATTCACTATTGTTAGCGCCGCTGTCCCAACGTGCCGCATTACAGGGAAGTAGACACACTAAATAAACTACACCTCCCAGCATCCCTTAGCGTCAAAGCATTCTGGAGCCAAGGCCTGTTGGGAGCTGTAGTTTATTGAGTGCATCTTCCCTGTAATGCAGCGCGTCGGGGCACTGGCGCTAACAATAGTGACTGGCTGCTTGGCTGCTGTGCTAGTCTCCAGGAGAGCCACTGCCAAATGGAGGATAGCAGCTTAGCCACTTTCAGGATGAGAAGCAGGAGAAGCATTACCCGCACCTTCCCCACTCGCAGTACCTCCAGGCCCCATCCATGGCATACCAAACACTCCCCTCCACCATCCGTGGTGGCTCCAAACCCCCTCCCCAACCCACAGCACCCCCGCACCTGTCCCTTCCCCACCCGCTGCACCACCGCATCCGTCCCTCCCCCACCCGCAGCACCCGCAGTGGCTCTGGACCCCCATCTGTGGCACCCATGCACCCACCCCTCTCATGGCACCACCACACCCGCCCCTCCCCACCCACGGCACCCCCGCAAACACCCCATCCACATCTCCCCCGCACCCGCCACTCCCCCAACCACAGCACCCACTAGTTGATTTATCAGACCCTGCGTGCACTGTTTACGCTGTTGCAAGGTTCTACGACATCTTAACCATGATCGCACGCCCTTTGTACATGCAATATTTAACCACTCACACAATTATGATTCGAGGTAATACTCCATATAATACAAATATTGCATACCACAAGGGCGTGCAAGGGTTAAGGGGGCGTAGCCCCTTACGACAGTGTGAAGAGCACCCGTAGGGTGCGATGAATCACCTAGTATTATATGAAAGTTCAGCCAGCAGTACGTTAAATAAGTGGTACTTTGTACACAGTTTTCTAATTAGTGATGTGCACCGGAAATTTTTCAGGTTTTGTGTTTTGGTTTTGGATTCGGTTCCACGGCCGTGTTTTGGATTCGGACACGTTTTGGCAAAACCTCCCTAAAAAAATTTTGGCGGATTCGGGTGTGTTTTGGATTTGGGTGTTTTTTTACAAAAAAACCCTCAAAAACAGCTTAAATCATAGAATTTGGGGGTAATTTTGATCCCATAGTATTATTAACCTCAATAACCATAATTTCCACTCATTTCCTGTCTATTCTGGACACCTCACAATATTATTTTTAGTCCTAAAATTTGCACCGAGGTCGCTGGATGACTAAGCTAAGCGACCCAAGTGGCCGACACAAACACCTGGCCCATCTAGGAGTGGCACTGCAGTGTCAGACAGGATAGCAGATTTAAAAAATTGACCCCAAACAGCACATGATGCATAGAAAAAAAGAGGCGCAATGAGGTAGCTGTGTGACTAAGCTAAGCGACCCAAGTGGCCGACACAAACACCTGGCCCATCTAGGAGTGGCACTGCAGTGTCAGACAGGATGGCAGATTAAAAAATGTGTCCCCAAACAGCACATGATGCAAAGAAAAAAAGAGGCGCAATGAGGTAGCTGTGTGACTAAGCTAAGCGACCCAAGTGGCCGACACAAACACCTGGCCCATCTAGGAGTGGCACTGCTGTTTTCTAGCGAGAGGATGAGTGCTTCCATCCTCATGTGAAGCTGAACCACTAGCCATGAACATAGGCCAGGCCCTCAGCCGTTCCTTGCCACTCCGTGTCATAAATTAAGTGGATCTTGATCTTTCCCTATTTTACCCTCCAAATTTTTGTTATCCATTTTTTAATGTCTGGAATTATATGCCAGTAATACATCAATAGCAATGGCCTACTACTATATATACTGTGCATAAAAACTTAAATGCACCACAGGTATGGATGGATAGTATACTTGACGACACAGAGGTAGGTAGAGCAGTGGCCTACTGTACCATACTGCTATATATTATATACCGGTGGTCAGCAAAATTATGCACTGTCCTACTATATATATATATACTGCGCACAAAAACTTAAATGCACCACAGGTATGGATGGATAGTATACTTGACAACACAGAGGTAGGTAGAGCAGTGGCTTACTGTACCATACTGCTATATATTATATACTGGTGGTCAGCAAAATTATGCACTGTACTCCTACCATATATACTGCGCACAACTTAAATGCACCACAGTTATGGATGGACAGTATACTTGACGACACAGAGCTAGGTAGAGCAGTAGCCTACTGTACCGTACTGCTATATATTATATACTGGTGGCCAACAAAATGATGCACTGTACTCCTACTATAAAAACTGCGCACAACTTAAATGCACCACAGGTATGGATGGATAGTATACTTGACGACACAGAGTTAGGTAGAGCAGTGGCTTACTGTACCGTACTGCTATATATTATATACTGGTGGTCAGCAAAATTATGCACTGTACTCGTACTATATATACTGCTCACAACTTAAATGCACCACAGGTATGGATGGATAGTATACTTGACGACACAGAGGTAGGAAGAGCAGTTGCCTACTGTACCGTACTGCTATATATTATATACTGGTGGTCAGCAAAATTATGCACTGTCCTACTACTATATATATACTGCGCACAAAAACTTAAATGCACCACAGGTATGGATGGATAGTATACTTGACGACACAGAGGTAGGTAAAGCAGTGGCTTCCTGTACTGTACTGCTATTATATACTGGTGGTCAGCAAAATTATGCACTGTACTCCTATATACTACAATGCAGCACATATATGGAGCGTTTTTCAGGCAGAGAACGTATAATACTGGTGGTCACTGGTCACTGGTCAGCAAAACTCTGCACTGTCCTCCTCCTATATAATACTGGTGGTCCCCAGTCCCCACAATAAAGCACACTGAGCACAGATATTTGCAGCACACTGAGCACAGATATGGAGCGTTTTTCAGGCAGAGAACGTATAATACTGGTGGTCACTGGTCACTGGTCAGCAAAACTCTGCACTGTCCTCCTCCTATATAATACTGGTGGTCCCCAGTCCTCACAATAAAGCACACTGAGCACAGATATTTGCAGCACACTGAGCACAGATATTTGCAGCACACTGAGCACAGATATTTGCAGCACACTGAGCACAGATATGGAGCGTTTTTAAGGCAGAGAACATAGATATTTGCAGCACACTGAGCAGAGATATTTGCAGCACACTGAGCAGAGATATTTGCAGCACACTGAGCACAGATATTTGCAGCACACTGAGCACAGATATTTGCAGCACACTGAACAAACTGAGAGAACGCCAGCCACGTCCTCTCCCTATCATCTCCAATGCACGAGTGAAAATGGCGGCAACGCGTGGCTCCTTATATAGAATACAAATCTTGCAAGAATCTGACAGCGGGATGATGACGTTCGGGCGCGCTCGGGTTAACCGCGCAAGGCGGGAAGATCTGAGTCTGCCTCGGAACCATGTAAAATGGGTGAAGTTCAGGTGGGTTCGGATTCCGAGGAACTGAACCCGCTCATCACTATTTTCTATACATTTAAAATAGGGCATTTTGAGATGACAACTGCAAATGTTCATACAAGGCACAGATTCCCACTTTTCTTGGGCTGTATGATCAATGTAATGTGCTACAATTCCTGCAGACAGAATAAAAACAAATGCTGAGCATTACATCCAGCACAGAACAGGATCAGCAGTACTGTGCCATTGAGTTCACATACAGAATTTAAACAGAAGTATAGAATTCCATCAAGCAAACAGAACAAACTAGGGTCTGTTTACTAATCTTTGGATGGAGATAAAGTGCCAGCCAATCAGCTCCTACCTTACATGTCACAGGCTGGGTTTGAAAAATGACAGTTAGGAGCTGGTTGGCTGTTACTTTATCTCCGTCCGCTTTATCTCCATCCAAGGCTTAGTAAATAGAAATTTAGTAGTACAGTTTTGCTGTCCATATAGACAACATAAGTACTGATACCGAGAATTACTAATCCTATTAAAGCTCTTTGGCACTACCATACAAGTACCTTTGTACAGCAAAAAGTAGTAATTTGTGACATTGCCTTCCCTCCCACATTCTGTGGGAGACTCCCTGAAATCCTGCAACAGCAATCTCCTTGACTCCCTGAATAGTCCATCAATCTTTCTGATTGTACCTTACCCCTATTAATCAGCTGCTACATTCTGGTTGGGGGGGGGGGAGAAATCAGAGATACATACATTCATATGGGCTCATCAGTGCCATTTCCCTGCATTTCCCAAACACAAAACACGAAAAATGCCCGCTGCACATCTTATACCCAATAAGATGTGCAGCGGGCATTTTTCGTGTTTTGGTTTTGGATTCAGGCCCCCGGTCGTGTTTTGGATACGGACGCGTTTTGGCAAAACCACCCTTTCGGATTTTTGTCGGATTTGGATGCGTTTTGGATTCTGGTGTTTTTTTTATAAAAAACCCTCAAAAACAGCTAAAACCATAGAATTTGGGGGTAATTTTGATCCTATAGTATTATTAACCTCAATAACCATAATTTCCACTCATTTCCAGTCTATTCTGAACACTGAACACCTCACAATAATATTTTTAGTCCTAAAATTTGCACCGAGGTCGCTGGATGACTAAGCTCAGCGACCCAAGTGAGCGGCACAAACACCTGGCCCATCTAGGAGTGGCACTGCAGTGTCAGACAGGATGGCACTTAAAAAAATAGTCCCCAAACAGCACATGATGCAAAGATAAATAAAAAAAGAGGTGCAAGATGGAATTGTCCTAGGGCCCTCCCACCCACCCTTATGTTGTATAAACAGGACATGCACACTTTAACAAACCAATAATTTCAGCGACAGGGTCTGCCACACGACTGTGGATGAAATGACTGGTTGGTTTGGGCCCCCACCAAAAAAGAAGCAATCAATCTCTCCTTGCACAAACTGGTTCTACAGAGGCAAGATGTCCACCTCATCCTCATCCTCCGATTCCTCACCCCTTTCACTGTGTACTCCTCCTCACAGAGTATTAATTCGTCCCCACTGAAATCCACCATCACAGGTCCCTGTGTACTTTCTAAAGGCAATTGCTTGTAAATGTCTCTACGGAGGAATTTATGATTCATTTGATGAACATCATCTTCTCCACATTTTCTGGAAGTAACCTTTTACGCCGATCGCTGACAAGGTGACCGGCTGCACTAAACAGTATTTCAGAGTACACACTGGAGGGGGGGCAACTTAGGTAAAATAAAGCCAGTTTGTACAAGGGCCTCCAAATTGCCACTTTTTCCTGAGAGTATACGTACGGACTGTCTGACATGCCTACTTGCATGCTGTCACTCATATAATCCTCCACCATTCTTTCAATGGTGACAGAATCATATGCAGTGACAGTAGACGACATGTCAGTAATCGTTGGCAGGTCCTTCAGTCCGGACCAGATGTCAGCAATTGCTCCAGACTGCTCTGCATCAACATCAGCGGGTGGTTTTGAAAGGAGGAGCTGTTGGCGGGTCACGTTCCGCTTGACTTGACAATTGTCTCACCAACAGGTCTTTGAACATCTGCAGACTTGTGTCTGCCGGAAAGAGAGATATAACGTAGGCTTTAAACCTAGGATCGAGCACGATGGCCAAAATATAGTGCTCTCATTTCAACAGATTGACCACACGTGAATCCTGGTTAAGCGAATGAAGGGCTCCATCCACAAGTCCCACATGCCTAGCAGAATCGCTCCGTTTTAGCTCCTCCTTCAATCTCCCCAGCTGCTTCTGCAAAAGCCTGATGAGGGGAATGACCTGACTCAGGCTGGCAGTGTCTGAACTGACTTCACGTGTGGCAAGTTCAAAGGGTTGGAGAACCTTGCACAACATGGAAATCATTCTCCACTGTGCTTGAGTCAGGTGCATTCCCCCTCCTTTGCCTATATAGTAGGCAGATGTATAGGCTTGAATGGCCTTTTGCTGCTCCTCCATCCTCTGAAGCATATACAGGGTTGAATTCTACCTCGTTACCAACTCTTGCTTCAGCTGATGGCAGGGCATGTTCAGGAGTGTTTGCTGGCGCTCCAGTCTTCGGTACGCTGTGGCTGAATACCGAAAGTGGCCCGCAATTTTTCGGGCCACCAAGAGCATCTCCTGCACACCCCTGTCGTTTTAAAAAAAATGATGCGCCACCAAATTAATTGTATGTGCAAAACATGGGACGTGCTGGAATTTGCCCACATGTAATGCATGCACAATATTGGTGGCGTCGTCCGATGTCACAAATCCCCAGAAGTGTCCAATTGGGGTAAGCCAATCTGCGATGATATTCCTCAGTTTCCGTAAGAGGTTGTCAGCTGTGTGCCTCTTCTGGAAATCGGTGATACATAGCGTAGCCTGCCTAGGAACGAGTTGGCATTTGCGAGATGCTGCTACTGGTGCCACCGGTTTGTTGCTGCGGGAGGCAATACATCTACCCAGTGGGCTGTCACAGTCATATAGTCCTTAGTCTGCCCTGCTCCACTTGTCCACATGTCCGTGGTTAAGTGGACAGTGGATACAACTACATTTTGTAGGACACTGAGGACACTTTTTCTGACGTCTGTGTACATTCTCTGTATCGCCTGCCTAGAGAAGTGGAACCTAGATGGGATTTGGTACCGGGGACACATTAGAAACATAGAAACATAGAATTTGTCGGCAGATAAGAACCACTTGGCCCATCTAGTCTGCCCCTTATTTGTTTATTTTTTTATATTATTTTTTATCACTAACCTTATTTGATCCTTATTTCTTTGTAAGGATATCCTTATGTCTATCCCATGCATGTTTAAATTGCTCTACTGTCTTAGCCTCTACCACCTCTGATGGGAGGCTATTCCACTTGTCCACTACCCTTTCTGTGAAATAATTTTTCCGCAAATTTCCCCTGAACCTCCCCCCCTCCAGTCTCAGTGCATGTCCTCGTGTCCTATTGCTTCTCTTCATTTGGAGAATGTTTCCCTCCTGGACTTTGTTAAAACCCTTCATATATTTGAAAGTTTCTATCATGTCCCCCCTTTCCCTTCTCTGCTCCAAACTATACATATTGAGATTTATTAGTCTTTCTGGGTATGTTTTGTGATGTAGGCCATGCACCATTTTAGTTACCCTCCTTTGTACAGTTTCTAATGTATTAATATCCTTTTGAAGATATGGCCTCCAGAACTGAATACAGTATTCTAGATGAGGCCATACCAATGACCTATACAGTGGCATTATTACTTCTTTCTTTCTGCTGCTGATTCCTCTCCCAATGCAGCCAAGCATCTGACTAGCCTTCCTCATTGCCTTGTTACATTGCTTACCTGCTTTTAAGTCATCTGAAATAGTGACTCCTAGATCCCTTTCCTCCTCAGTAGTTTCCAGTATAGTGCCATTAATACTGTATTTAGCTTTAGGATTTTTGAGACCCAAGTGCATGATTTTGCATTTTTTGGCATTAAACTGTAATTGCCAGACTCTTGACCATTCCTCTAGTCTACCTAGATCCTCAATCATTTGTTTTACCCCACCTGGTGTGTCTACCCTGTTGCATACCTTTGTGTCACCTGCAAAAAGGCATACTTTCCCTTTAATGCCATTTGCAATGTCACCAATAAAGATATTAAAAAGCACTGGTCCAAGTACAGATCCCTGGGGTACTCCACTGGTAACATTTTCCTCCTGTGAATGCACTCCATTTACCACAACTCTCTGTTTTCTATCCTTCAACCAAGATCTTGTCCATTCAATAATCCTAATATCCAATCCCAAACTTTCAAGTTTATTTAGCAGTCTGCGATGTGGAACTGTGTCAAAAGCCTTACTAAAGTCTAGATAAGCTATATCCATGGCTCCACCTTTATCCATCACTTTAGTCACACAATCAAAAAAGTCAATAAGATTTGTTTGACACGATCTCCCCCCATGCTGTTTGGGATCCAGTAAATTGCCGGATTTGAGATAATCTACAACTCTTTCTTTTAAGAGTGTTTCCATCAATTTCCCTACTACTGATGTAAGACTCACTGGTCTGTAGTTGTTTGCCTCTTCCTTGCTTCCACTTTTGTGCAGTGGGACTACATTTGCTCTTTTCCAGTCCCCTGGAATTTCTCCTGTAGCTAATTCTCTCAAGCAATTCTCTAAGTCCCTGTGAACTAACGGTGGATACCGGACGCACATCTAACACCAACATAGTTGTCAAGGCCTGAGTTATCCGCTTTTCAACAGGATGACTGCTGTGATATTTCATCTTCCTCACAAAGGACTGTTGCACAGTCAATTGCTTACTGGAAGTATACAAGTGGACTTCTGACTTCCCCTCTGGGATGACGATCGACTCCCAGCAGCAGCGCCAGCAACAGTAGGCGTTCCACTCAAGGATTGATCTCCCAGTTAGAAGAAGAGGACTCGTCAGACTTGCCAGTGACATGGCCTGCAGGACTATTGGCGTTCCTGTCTAAGGAAGAAATTGACATTGAGGGAGTTGTTGGTGTG
This sequence comes from Pseudophryne corroboree, assembly GCF_028390025.1. Taxonomy (NCBI): domain Eukaryota; kingdom Metazoa; phylum Chordata; class Amphibia; order Anura; family Myobatrachidae; genus Pseudophryne; species Pseudophryne corroboree. Next base: position 423,802,401 of record NC_086451.1, on the reverse strand, counting down.
GTTTGCAGGAGCTAGGGTACCAGAGGAAGAAGGGATTTAGTTGTCAGTGGACTGCTTCCGCTGTCACCCAAAGTTTTTGAACTTGTCAA